>NC_092503.1:94722831-95025862 GCF_047511675.1 Marmota flaviventris | reverse complement strand
CAACTCAGCGCTGGTGCTTGGCTCTGAGGCATGGGCACTGTGTGTTCCAAACTTTATTTTTACCATCTCTAGTTTTTAGGATATCTTTGTTTAATAGCATTTCACATATGTACACAAGCAGTTTTTCCCCCTTTGAATATGATGCTTAAATGAAGATGATTCCAATTATTTTCAGACATATATAAAATGGCTCTGCAATTTAAAGTGCTACTTGGAAAAGCAAAATACCATCATTATTAAAGATCCACAGACCATGCTTAGCAGAAACTGAAAGTTTTTTAGTGACTATAAGCATTTCTTTTAACGATTTTAAGAATACCTTTTATGTTTGAGTGAAATGTATTTTCTAAGAGTCTGTGTGTGGATTCTTGATATCACTTTGCAAAGTAGAGTGTTATGTCCCATTTGTTTGTTTCTACTCTTCCACCAATAATTCCCTCTGCAGTGCATGCTATGTGAAAGAGGAGGCACACGCACAATAGGAGATGATGATAATAGAAGACACTTAGGAAACTAATCCTTACAGTATTGCATATCACTCTGGGTATCCTAACCATAAAAATAAAAGTGCTTTTCTTTCAAGCTCCTTATAATTTTCACATATTCTCCTTCCGAAAATGCCTCATTAGCTTTATCTCAAGTGGGCTTTGTTACCTGGAAATTTGTGTTCATTGTTAAGACTATTTTCCAAAGTGACAAAAACACTGTATTGCCATTGTACTGTTTTGAAATGTGTTGCTAAAATTGTTCTACTTAAAAATCAAAACACAAATTGTATGCTTACTTATAAATGCTCTTGGATTAACATCATCCTGAAATGTCGCTCTATATGAGATCTTAGTTGACCCGGGTTTGGTTTAGATCCAGATTCATGTTTGCAACACAGTGATTGATTCTCTGCTCTATGGTGCACAGCATGTGCTCATGACCCTAGTATCAAATGTTTATTTGACCTCATGTCTCTTTTCTGTGACAATCCTCACTTTGGGAATGTCTGGGACCTAATTGGTATGCTAGGTGTTAACCAGTTGTGCAATAATAGGAGAAAGGATGGCTCAAAATTTTACCTAGAGGTTGTATGCCTGTGGTGCATATTTGTCTAAAACCAAAAATTGAGATAAATTGGTTGACAGGTATGAATAAACTTGTGGGCACAAAGGGAGATAATATTTTTAAATGGAGCAATCCTGGAAACAAGTTGAGACACTCATGCAAACACACAAATATATCCTTGGTTAAAGCATAGCCACCTCATTCTTCCTCAGTAGCGATTGCCACTGACCAATACTAATTTTCTAAGTTTATTCAATATAGAGATATCTATGCATTGTCTGTAGCTTCCATTTAAACCAAATTGATTTACATGTTTTTTTTAATTCATCTAAAAAACACAGTTAGGAATTATTTTTCTTATGATCTGAAGAATCTAAATATTTCAATATTGTGTTTAGATATAGCAGATTACTAACTTTATGATTAAAAATTTGAAATTATTCTCCATGGAGATTTCACATTTAATTTTTTTCTTTCCAATCACTCATATTATGTGCGTAGTCTTTAGTGTTGTATTTTATTCAATAGGAGTGTGAAAAAAGTACTTTTTTCTTTTTTGGGGGTGGGGGGGGCAGTACTGGAGATTGAACTCAGGGGCACTTGACCACTGAGCCACATCCCAGCCCTATTTTGTATTTTATTTAGAAACAGGGTCTCACTGAGTTGCTTAGCATCTCACTTTTGCTGAGGCTGGCTTTGAACTCTTGATCCTCCTGCCTCAGCCTCCCAAGCTGCTGGGATTATAGGCATGTGCCACTGCTCCTGGCCAAGAAAGTACTTTTTAAAACATGTACAGTACATTAAATGGATCACATATTTAATGTTAAATATAAACATAATTATCACAGTATTTTAAATATAAAAGTAAATAATTCCTGGTATCATTCTAATAGTATATTTTCTTTAAAATTTATATATATAATACATCTCGCTTGCATATGCTTTATATGCAAATTTATTTATATATATAATTTACATTTATATGTAAGTATGGATGCATGTGGAGTATGGGTATGTATATACATTACAAATATATATGCTTGTGTATATTTACATAATATTAAAATATTTAGATTCATTGGATTGTTAAAAAATTTCTAATACTTAACTGTATATATAGGTCTTTATAATATATTTACATGCCTTTAAAATTATAGATCAATTTTTGAGGGTTTTTGTATTGTCTCTAAAAAAATAAACATTTCCAAATGGCTTATAAAGCAATCACTAAAAATCAAGGCAAGGATTTTACAGTATAATTGTCAAAAAGGTATTTAAAATAATTCATGTTTAGTTGTGCTAAGGTTTTAAAGGTTCATGTGGACAGCTGCAAGTCATCGTTGAGAATCTATAATGAAGTATCTCTTATGAGGCTTATTCTCTCCCATATGGAACAAAATAGTACAGCATTGACATTGATGTATGCAATGTATTCTTAAGATGACATTTACATAATACTGTTCTTTCCAGTAAAACGTTAACAATCCATTTTCTCTTGAGAAAAAAAGTTTTTCCATGCCATTATAAAATATGACTGAAAAGGCCTAATTCTCCAACTTCTCCACTTTGTTTTTCTTCTTATTCTTTGAAAACAATAAGTGATTAACAGAAATAGTTTAAAGTGACCCAATATCCATAGCACTAAGTTGTTTTTCCTAAGGAAATTTAGCATATAAATGAGCAAATGTGATCTTATAAAAGAAACAAAAATGAAAAATTTCATACAACGTTTTAAGTTTTATTCATTCAAAGAAATGAGTAACAGTCATGTATTTCCTTACATTTTTTTTATTTAATTGATTTTACTTATTTAAATACACGACAGCAAATACATTACAATTCTTATTACACATATATACCACAATTTTTCATATCTCTGTATATAAATTAGGTTGACACCCAATTCGTGTCTTCATACACGTACTTTGGATAATGATGTCCATCACATTCCACCATCCTTGCTAGTCTCCTGCCTCTTCCCTTTCCTTCCCACGTTTTCTTACATTATTGTGGGTCTAAATGAATAAGGCCTATGGTTGGCCTGCACCTTAGTCAGTTTAAGCTGGTATAAAAAAATTACCATAGATTGGGTAGCTTAGATAGCAAACAGTTATTCCTTACAGCTCTGGAAGCTGGAAGTCCAAGATCAGGGTGTCTGAAGGGTGGGTTCTATGGAGAGCTTTCCTCTGGATGCAGGCTGCTATCTCATTGTATCCTCACTTGGCAGAAGATCCTGGGGTTTCTCTAGTTCTTAAGGGCACTGTTCCCAAGTGCCCATCTCAAGTACTAACACATTGGAAATTAGACTTTAGTGTAAGAATTTTGAGAATATACAAACATTCAGTTCCTAGCAACCTGGTGGGTTACAACAAAGAGGGTACAATAGCATAGGTTTGGGAAATTTTTTTAAATACCATGAAGATTTTTTAAAATACCCCGAAGAATCAAGAAAGGGAAAATGAAGAAAATTAAGTATAAGGTCGGGCTGATTATAATCATCAAAACCTATTAACTTTATCAGAGACATGAAACTGTTCGCAAGATCAGGAAATATAAATTTTTGTTAAGAAAATATAGTTTTATTTTCTATGACTTAATTTTGAGTCAGTTAGTGCTGCCCTTCTTGGTTCTGCACTCTGTCCCTGCCTGGACTCATACTGTGCAAAAGCCATTTTTCCCAGATCACATAAGTTTATCTAGTAGCGCTGGTATTCCAATCATCTAGCCAGCTTGGGCTCTTTTAGTGTAGACAATCCCTACTCTATCTCTATTAACTTTATTTTTGACCATTTTTCTCTGGGTCAGATTACTTTTCTGGTGAACTTCCCTGATAGCAAGCCTAGAACCTACAGATTTATCTCTCCCTCTTTCTTTCCCTCCCCAGGGGGTTGGGTTGAGGGAGCAGAAATATCCTTTGTAGTCTTATATAATTAGCCAATGCTCGATCTTCTGAATCAAATTTTCAAGTAGGCCTGATAAAGTAATAAGAAAAAGAACTCAAAAGTACATGATTATTGAGCTGGGGATGTGGCTCAAGGTAACCGCGCTTGCCTGGCATGAGTGGGACGCTGCGTTCCATCCTCAGCACCACATAAAAATTTTAAAAAAGTAAAGATATTGTGTCCTCCGAAAACTGAAAAATAAATATTAAAAAATTATCTCTCTCTCTCTCTCTCTCCTCTCTCTTCTCTCTCTTAAAAAAAAAAAAAAGTACATGATTATGGCCAAGTAAGAATCCCCTGGTAACAACAGTGTGTGGGGATTGGAGTGCCCATTCCCACATGAAGTGCAATAATAGGATTGAGGAAAGGAGTACAGGATTCTGAGTTCCTCTTATCTGGTAGAGTTTTCCTGACATGGAGGTAATAACATCTCAGGAACACTTTAATGTGAAAGTAGGCATCCTTGGATAGAGACTTTTACCTTTATGTCCTAATCTTGAGTTTGCTCTTATCACTAAATGTTTGTCCTGGACTAGCAGTAAACCAAACTGAAAGTAACCTCACACAAGTCTTAGTCATTATTCTCCTCAGATTTGGAACCCAGACCAAGTTTCACAGTCTAATTTATCTCACTTTATTATTGTAATCTATCCTGTCTCCACTCTGAGGTTAAAGGTTTTAGGAAAACAAGGCAGAAAATTTGCTACATTAAGTAGAAAATAAAATGGGAAGAATGTAGATCAGATAAGTTTTTAAATAAAAGGTAATTCTTTAAATTACCTTTTCAGTAACAAATTCTCTTAAATTATTACTAACCCAAGTACAAACATAAGAGGAAAACACCTATGTCACAACATGACAGCCAACGAGATTTTATTTCTTAAAATCCTCTTCATTCCTTTTATTCCTCTACTTTTAAGAAATAAAGCATAATATACAGAATTGTGAATGACATATTTAGCAAGAACAAATAATGCATTAATTAATTTTAAAGACTCAATTTGTCAGTGAATCTGCCCTATTTCTGAATGATCCTATTTGGTGATTTGACTGCTACTAAAATTTTGAGACATATGTAGGCCTGTCCTAGTAGAAATTATAAAAATAAATTATAAAAATAAACTTTGATAGACCAGTGAGATACCTCTTCTTTAAGAGTGATATGTCTAACTCCTTTGTGAGTTTTCTTCCCCCGTTTCTTTTCAATTGTCCTCTGGTAACACAACATTCATAACATACTTACACTATAACTCAGTGAGTAAGAAAGCTGTATCTGGAGGTAAACAATTATTCCTGGGAATCTAAGCACTTGAATCAATGTTCTACCTCTATGTCCCTCTTATCAAGAATGCAAACATAGTTCTAATTTTAGACCTGAAGTTTTTCCAGTTTTAAATTCTCAGATTTTTTTCCACCACTTACAGATTTGAGTCCATATTTGAATTATATATTTTATTCAGCATTAAACAGAGAATTATTCAAGAGTAATTTAGTACTTTTCTTTGAGAAAAACTTCCACAAGGGTATAATGGACAAGTGCTTACAGAGACCAGCAACATGCACTACAAACTTTGAGGCCCATGAAATCAGTGCACAATTAGATTCTCTTCTCCTTCCCCAAGCCCCCCAACATTCCTATGCAGAAGTAGAACTTGACTATTAAGTTCATTTCATACTGTGACTACAAAATAACAGGAAAATATGAGTTAAATTCTCAATGCATTTTGATTAACATACAACACACACCTCTGGAATCCAGGAATTGGAGGGAGAAAAGCTTTCACCTAAAATATGAAATTGAGGTGAGAGGATTTTTAATTCAAAGGTTACTTTAAGCATGTTACCAAATTAAATTATAATAACCCCATATCTGCCTATCTGGAGTATATCATAGTGAAAATACAATGAATTGTGTATGATCCACATTCAAACTAAGATTCTAAGTGATCATACTGAATCATATACAAAATAAGTCACGCATGTGTTGGTCCTGGATATTCAAATATAGGAATAAGTTTCAAACCAAAAAGTGGTTTGCATTACTTTAAAAGTGTGTCTTCTCATTAAGCTTTCATATTTTTTGCATCTAATGGACATTAGGAAAGCATTTAAAATTGAGACACAATGGAGTCTTACAGGGCTAAATTCAAGGTGATGATGATGGTTAAAATTCACTTGAATTGGGACAGGAATTTTATTATGGTTACAATAATTGGCATATTTTTATAGATTAATTTTCTAATTTGGCACCAACTCAACTTCACTCTCATGCTACAGGAGTGGCATGATGGATTACTCTGGGTTCTTTTCATTATTATTAAATTTAATTATTTTTTGCTCATGTACCCAGATATGAACAGTGCTCGGTTTCTAATCTAATAATACAGACTGTTTGGAAAATATATGCTGTAAATTAGAGTCATTTTATAATAGAAACAATAAAAAGAATCATTAATGAAAAGTAGTCTGCCTCTCAATGTTCTTGGCACTAGTTAATCAAAGGCACTTTGAAATTGAGGCCATTAATAAGCTTTTCTTGCTTTTAGACCAATGAAGTGCTATGAGACTTACTTGTAAAATGAGAACTGTATTACAAAAGGAATGGATGAATGAATTTTGCTTTTCCAAATATAGTTTTCTTCATCTGAAACATAAAATAATATGAAAAACAACAAAGAAAATAATGTTTTGAATTTTCAGCCAAAAAATAATTCCTGTGTAGTTTACTTAGTATTTCTGTAGAGATGAACATGATAAAATTTGTTACTTTTTCTTATTATTACTCTCCATTTGCTTCTTTAACAATTTTAAAATATCTTTTTCTACTCCTCTCTGAGCTCCTGGTTCTTAGAGTCTCACAAGAAGAATTTCAAATTAATCACACAGAGTAACACACAGGAGTTTCTTAGGAAAGATGGAGGCTAAAGACTTCTGGACAAACTAAACAGGAGGCTTCCAAGAGGTCAGAATGGCCCTGACAAAGTCAGTGTTTTAGGGGCTCTGTGTCTCCTTGTTCTTGCCTCAATTTTTCAAACTCTCTCAATCAGTGTATTATTCTTTAAATGGCCCTCAGCAAGCTTTCTTTGTGAGGGTCTCAATGTCATGGTCACAAGGGCTGGTTGGGCAGTTGTGACAGTTTTGGTGATAAGGGAGGGTAGTGGTGACCTTGGCACAAGGACAGTGATGACGTGGTCTGTAGCAATAGCTTCCTTAAGAGATATGTTTAACTATGGCTGTGGGAAGCTTTCACCTACCAGTCCCCATTTTCTTGAAGCTTGACTGCTTCAACAAGTTTCCCTTATTGGTAAGTAGTAGTTCCCTTAAGGGATATAACTATCTAATTGGGAGAGGTTGAACACTCCAGCCTCAATTCTCAAATGCTTGCCTACCTGATCAGATTCCTTGTGGTCTCAATTTTGTCTCAGGGATTTCCTAAAACATATGTCTGATAATTGACCATCATTTTCCTTTCCTCTACTCACCTGTTCATGGCTTACTATCCTACCTAACATTCTGCTTTTTGCTTTAACATCTATTTACTCTCCCCAAACTTCAACATAAATAATTAGGAGTCACATTAAAAAACCTATTGGGGCTGGGGCCGTAGCTCAGTGGTAGAGCATCTGCCTCACATGTGTGAGGCCCTGGGTCCGATCCTCAGCACCACATAAAAATAAATAATTAAAGATATTTTAAAAAAAACCCTATTTACATGGGTTTTAATATGGCTATAGGAAAATACTCTGAAAAAGTTTTGTTCACATGATAACTTTATTCACTTTAAATATTATGACTTCCTCTTTTATGATCATTCAAAATATCTTGACCAAAAAAACAGGGACTTTAGCCTAAATTTCAAATACCAGAGACTGAAATCTTCAGCTTTGTTAAGAAAACACATTTATCTTTGTGTTTGGTATAGATCATTCTTTGGATTAGTTTGTATGGTTATAAAACAATTAGCAAAATAATTCATATTTATGTTTATTTTCCATTCTATACTTTCCCCCAATATTTTTGATAAAAATATATTCTTTTAACAAACAAATCTGTTAAAAGAGATGAATAAAACACTTTTTTTTCAATTTTCTCTTTAGTATAGAAAGAAAATTCTAAGTCTATTAAAAAATCTTACTATTGGGCTGGGGATGTGGCTCAAGCGGTAGTGCGCTGGCCTGGCATGCGTGCTGCCCGGGTTCAGTCCTCAGCACCACATACAAACAAAGATGTTGTGTCCGCCATAAACTAAAAATAAATATTAAAATTCTCTCTCTCTCTTTCTCTCTCTCTCTCTTTTAAAAAAATCTTATTATCATATTAAAATACCAATAAAGTATTTTTATGTATATAGATGATAGTCTCCCCCTTCAATATTTAGATCAATTTGCAAATATACATGTTAATTGAAATATATATGTATGTAAAGTGACGTAAAAATTGCTATTAGAATAAAATGCATTAACATTTATAAAGATAATCATTAATCATTTTTGCCATGACACTATGATCTACTTGTTTTTTTTTTTCACATATTGCCTGTTATTATAATGCCATGTTGACTTCATATGAGAAAACTTCATATCATAAACAACTGCAAGGAGAGGATTCTAATTTGATTATGTCAGTATATGACACTACCAACAAACTTAAGTCATAACCTAAAAAGCAAGACAGACATGTCTTTTCCAAATGTCCTCTTTAAGACTTATTATTTCTAACAGTACTTCATATTTATGAGCAATTATTTGTATATTACTATATTATAAAAAGGAGTAATTTTGCAAATATTTTACATTTAATATTAAATGACTCAACATGCATCTGCCTAACACATAACCATTCTAGTTGTTGATGCCAAGTATCACTAACATAATGAATGAAGTAGAGGAAGTAAGTCTGAGTAACTAACACACACAGACAGACATCTGCTTATAGATATTTGCTATGCAAAAAAACTTAGAAAGAAAAGAGAAAAGCATTCTGGGGTGGGGGTGAGCTTAATTTGTACATTAACCCTGTTGTCAGAATACTAGAAATACTAATCTCCTTTCATCTAATTCCTACAGTTTGGGTTTTTGTCACTTCTTCATTTTAGCTATACTTAAATTCTAGAAATGATTGTTACTGCTACTTTTTTTCAATAAATACATATATATTTTCCCTGTGTAGTTGTAACTTTACTATTTTTAAATTTTTTCCTTTCATCATCGGCCTTCCACTTGGAATTTGTTTCTTTTCATTAAAATACAATATTTTATTATTAATTTTAGAAATTTTTTGTTATTACACCCAAATTTCCTTAATTTTCAATCTTAAAGGAAAAATTCTCTTATTCAAATTAGGATCCTCTCCTTGCAATTGTTTATGATATGAAGTTTTCTCAGTCATGTATTCATATATAAACATAGGTAAGCTATGTCCTATCCATTCTATTATCTTTCCTATTCCTATACCCCCACCCTTCCCTTCATTATGCTTTGTTTAACTTAATGAACTTCTATTCTTCTCTCCACCCCTTATTGTATGCTAGTATCCACATATCAGAGAGAACATTCGGTCTTTGGATTTGGGGGATTGGCCTACTTCACCTAGCTTGATAGTTTCCAGTTCCATCCATTAACCAGCAAATGCCATAATTTCAGTCTTCTTTATGGCTGGGTAACATCCTAATGTGTATAGGTACCACATTTTCTTTATCCACTCATCTGTTGAAGGACATCTAGGTTGGTTCCATAGATTAGCTATTGTGAATTGAGCCACCATAAACACTGATTTGGATAGTCAGTGTATTATGCTGATTTTAAGTCCTTTGGATATCAACTGAGGTGTGGTTCCATTCCATGTTTTCCAAGGAATCTCCAGATTGCTTTCCAGAGTGGTTGAACCAATTTGCAGTCCCACCAGCAGTATATGATTGAAACTTTTCCTCCACATCCTTGTCAACATTTATTGTTACTTGTATTCTTGATAATTGCCATTCTGACTGGAGTGAGATAGAATCTCAATGTATTTCTCTAATTGCTAGAGATGTTGAACATCGTTTTATACATTTATTGACCATTCATATTTCTTCTTCTGTGAAGTGTCTGTTCAGTTCCTTTGCCAATTTGCTGACTGGATTTTCTATTTTTGGGGGACAGGGGGCAGGTGTTAAGCTTTAGAGTTTTTTGTATGGAGATTAATGTTCCATCTGAGGTCCTTGTTCATGTTGTTTTTGTGTCTTCCCATCTAACAGTTGGTTGTGAGGCAGTAGCGTTTCTGCTTTGTAGACTTATAGTGTTCCTGAAGGTTCTGAAGTTTTCCAGTACCTCACATTTTAGGGGGAGATATAAAATATCAACAACAATTGCAAACAATTTACAGCATTAAACCAAATGTTCCTGCTATGACATCTGTAATATTAATTGTCACAATGATCAGAAATGACACAATTAGTTAATGTCCATGATAAAAAACAGGAAATTTATAAAAAGGTTGACAATTTCAAGTGGTAAACAGGGATAGAACAGAAGTGATGTACAATATAATTATTATGACAGAAGAGGAGAGGAAATACAAGTAAAAAATTAAAGGAAGAGTGAAAGAGAGATTAATAGAGATTGGCTGTTAGCAGAGGAAAAGAGAGAAAGAGAGTCAAGGAAACACATAAGTAAGAGAAAAAATGTATAAAATAAAAAATTTTAAAAATAAAAACAGAAATAAAAGAATACAAGAATGAAACCAAGATATACGAATCAAACATCTCAATCCTGAAAATACTGATTCATGAAAAGTAACTGCCTTCAAAAATGCTAGAATTGAGGAAAAAAGACACAGATACAAATATGTATAAATGCCCAGCTAAAGATAGTGTTTAGGAGAGAAAAGGAGATGAGGGGATAAAAAAAGGGTTTGTAGATTCAAGAGGTGAATAAGGAAAATGCAGAGGTGACATAGAATGTGTTTATGAGCAGGAAGAAGAAAAATAGAAGTAAAAGAATTAAAGGATGAATGAAAGAGAAAATAGAGTTTGGCTTTTAGCAACAAAAAAGGGAAAAATAGTAACAAAGGGACACAGAGTTGTGAAACAGACAATAGAAAATCCATCTAAAATATACTAATGAAAAATCCAAACTCTCAAAAACCAGAGCACAGAAAAATAACTACTTTCAAGAAATGCTAGAAATGAAAAGGCAGAAACAAATAGGTATGTGTCCAAATGTATAAATGTCCATCATGTATCAATCACTACACATTCAAAAGCAAAAGCAAAATAACAGAATAGTCAAGTAGAGTATATGCATATTGTCTGGGCCAAACTGTCTGTTTCTCAGCTTCCCTTCTCAGCCGATAGTGTAGGGAACTACAGAAGATTCTTTCAGCTTCACTTCCAGGATATAGTTGCAGCTGGGTTCTAAAACATGAGTTTCTGCAAGTGAAGCTCCCATGGGTGTGGATTAGGTCTAGTGTTGCCCCAGGTGTTTACTGTGTGAGGAAATATCTGGTATTAATGACCAACACACTTCTGGGACTATACCCCACTACTCTCCCCAGGACACACACTCATAGGAAAGGGGAGTCAGTCCTTCACCATTTCTGTTGTTCAGGGATACTGCCCTTTCTGGTCTCCCAAGGACTGTCTCTGAGCTCTGAGCTCAGTCACTCTGCCTGTTCATATTCTCTAACCTCTGCCTGCCACTGGTTCTGTGCCTTCTGTGTTCAAGGAGGGGAGAGGGTGGGCTTTCTCCAGCCTCTCTGATCTGTATTATCCTCAGGCAAAATGGTCTCTATTCCAGAAATTCTCTGTGCCAGAGATTCTCCTGATTTGCTAGACTCAGTTAAGATCTCACGGTTGGCATCTGCTAGATTCATATATTGGGATAATGGATCTAAGTTCCTGATTTGAGTTGGCACCAATGCTGCAGGGAAGTACCAAAATTTCTCCAGCTTGGGCTCCGAGTGGGCAGTAGGTGGAGCTAAGTGACTTTCATGCACCAGTTTAATAACCCAAATAGCCTCTGGGTCAACACAGGTCAGGCTGTGCCTTGGATCATGGGATTCTCCATGCCAAGACTTTCCCATCACCTTTCAGTCTTGTGAACTAATTTTCCCCACTCCCACCAGGTGCTCAGCTCCAATTCTGTTCCTTATCCTTGTCTGATGTTGCCCCAGTTTTCCAGTCTTCAAGGCTCTCTTTCCCGTACTGAGTATCAGTGGAGTACTTTTTTCACTCACCTCACAAAAATTGGTTTTCTTCCTGTAGGAGTCCTGAGTCACAAAGCTATGAGAAAAGCCATTTCCTGCTAATGTGCCATCTTCTCTTCCCTAATTCCCTCTTAACTATGTCCAATTTTCTGTTAAACTTATTGATTGCTCGATTTAAAATACTGTATTTATTTCAATTCTAGAATTTCCATTTGAATTTTAGTTTGCAATGCTCTCCTAAATTCTGCAATCTCATTTTTTTTTTCGTCTTTAACCATGGTTATTTCAAAGTCTATATCTGATAAGTTCTTTGCCAGAAGTTCCAATAGTGTTTCTATTGTCTATTGCTTTTATTTTGTTTGTGTTTGTTGTATTAATTACTTTTCTTTGTGTTAATTTTTACAGGTTTCAAGCACTGTAAATCTAAAATTGTAGAAATAATATGTGGCTTCAGTGTGTGATCCTCAATAGGATTTAGATTTAACTTTGATAAATTACTAGAGATTCTAGCATTCTGGGAGGACCTTCATTCAATGTGAAGGTTTAACAGAGTTCAAAGCTGGGTTTCAACTTGTTCAAGGTTAACTTAACTTTGATTGCAACATTGCTCCAACCCTCAAGGACCCCAGCTTAATGTGGGTTATGCAACAGTCCACTTTCAGAGTGAATAAACTTGATTTTCCCTCTCCAGCTTTATAATATTTTCAAAGGTCCCATTTAGTTTCTCAGCCACTGGGTTAGCTAGTATGAAATCTAGAACAAAGAACTCTTAGAACAAAAGCAGTCCTAAAATTTGGTTATCCCTCTCTTCTTCCAGAGTTTCCCCTAGCCTTCTCATTGTTCATTACTGTGTTGACTTTTTATGCATTTGGGTAAATGTTGCTCATCTTTTCTCAACCAGAAAGTTGTTCAAAATGTCTAATCTATGATAATTGGAAGCATAGGTCTATTACTAGAAGCATAGGAAAACAAATTCTACTACATAGATTCACCAGGACTAGAGAATAAAAAACACTGGGTAGATATTAGCCATTTTCAAAAACTGAGCCTTCAAATTCTACACATAAATTCTAAAAAAGAGAATGCAAATTCTAATGAAAATTAGTATGATTGGGCTTGAAATGCTTCATTTTCATCATATAAATACCATCAACTAGTATATAAGACATTTAAAACAAAACAATATAAAATTAAGTTTATGCAAGAGCTTTAAAATTAATATGCACAAAAATTAGAGACAAAGAAATTAGTGTAAGTTAAAAAATTTCTTTATGCTCTCATGCTTGCATTTAAATACAATTTACTTTTCTTTGTAGCAAAAATATATTTACTGATATGCATTTTAAGTTGACTTAAACCAACATAAAATTTAAAAATCAGTCTTCATCTTTTCTCTATTATTCTAAAAATAAAATACAAACTATAACCATATAAGAAGTAAAGTTCTAGACAAAAATAATTTATATCACAACCCTATCAAATAATCAAGTTTTTAAAATCTTCTACTATTTTCTTACAAGAATGTTAATTTTTATATAGTTGAAATTAGGTATATAATAAATTTTTCCTTTTTTAAAAAAAAACATAATAAAGTATCTCTTCAAATGATTACTTGTTTTTATCATGATTATTTAAATGTCTGCATTAGAATCATAAGATTTCATTGACTCCTAATTGATTTTTTTGAAACTTTATTCTAAGGAACTCTATTATGCATTGTACTTTAATATTCAAGAGCATCTGTTTGGAGATGAATTTGAGTTTGAGCGAAACTCTTCCCACTTTCTACATCAATATTTGTTTCCCTGAATCTGAGTCCCTGCGTCTGTAAAACAGGATAAGGAGTAGGTCTATATCAAAAGATCACTGTAAAGATAAGTGCTGATTCTGGAATCTCTAAACATGGTCTGACCCACAATAAGTACTCAATAAATGAAACCAGTTTAATGACCTGCTCCAATTTCTGATAATACTTTTAAAAATGTTTTGTTTGTTTGTTTTTGAAGACAGGGTCTCACTAAGTTGCTCAGGACCTAAGTTGCTGAGGCTGATACTGAATTTGCAATCCTGTCTCAGCCTCCAAAATTGGTGGAATTGCAGGCTTGCGCCACCATGCCTGGCTCTGATCATCTTTCAACTACAATGTTGCATGCATATTAACCAAGAAGTAAAGAGCATCAGTTTTGAAATTGGAATAATGAGTTTAAATTTTGTCCTCATTATTGACTGGTAGGCCAGTTCAGAAATTATGCAATTTTTCAAACCCTTCATTTCCCTTTTCAAAGTTTAGAGAGAGAAAAATTGATGTAAAAATCTATGAAAATCACTAATACAATACTTAACACAGGAAACAATTTTATTATTTCTGTTACTTTTCTCCTATTAAATTCACAAAGCATGGTTTTCTTCCTTGAACATTATGCTATCTCCTTAATCCTTCTCTAGCAACTCAGAAGACAGATTAGGAACTCTTCTCCTGATAATTGCAGAGTTTTAAAATAATCACTCTTTTTATCTTCATGTACCAGGGGTTGTTACAACCTTTCATTCTAGAAATTTTGGAACCAACCCCTGGTTAGCATGCCCGCAACACTGTAGTTCAAAGATTATCAGAGCCAGGTGGGGTGGCACAAACCTGTAATCCCAGCAATTTGGGAGGCTGAAACAGAAGGATCACAAGTTCAAGACCAGCCTTAGCAATTTAGGCTCTGAGCAGCTTAGTGAGGCCCTGTCTAAAGAAGAACACAAACAAAAAGAATGTTTAAATTTGGGATTCTGACACTAATAATTTGCATAAGTTTAGAAAGTCACTTAGCCAATCAGAGCCTCAGCTTCTCTATCTGCAAAAATAGAAAAATATCCATTCAATGAAATTCCACATACACAATAGCCATTTATGTCATAATTACATAAGAAAAATTAGTCTTATCTTCTGTCAATTAGTTTAAATAAGTTAACAGAACCAAAATATCTTTTATCTATTGTTTCCTCTCATTAAGAAATTTTACAAACAATGAAACTATAATTGGAAACTCAGTTTACAAAAAATAATAAATAAATAAACACCAAAGTTATTCTATTCTTTAAGGAGCAATGTTAAATATGGAAGTGCTTATGTGAGGTGCTTAAGCTACTCATTCCAACATTAATTCATCCTCAGCACTTTCTTACCATTCAAGTCATTTCTACCCCCCTGTTCCAATAACCAATTGAATTCTAACCATGCAAATATATAATATCTGAGATATTCACTTTATCATTATTATTTTTTTTTTGCAAATATCACTTGTACTTAAAAATGCAATTCTACTACACACAGGAAAATTTTTTTCAATTCACACATATGTTTTCCACACTAACAATACATAATTAACAAGTTTGACATTTCAATCATTATAATGATAGCCTCAGCAAATGAGATCCTGAGCAACTTAGTGAGTTCCTATCTTTAAAAACAAAACAAAATAAACAACAACAACAACAAAAAAAACATTTTTAAAAGTATTATCAGAAATTAGAGGAGGTCATTAAACTGATTTTATTTATTAAGCCTCAGAAAGATAAGTGAATGGTTGTTTGGCCTCAGAGATTTCGAAAATATTTTAATCTTTGGCTAAAGAAAAAAAAAGTTATTTTCCTGCAATTAAATAATACAATAGAATGGCATTATATAGAAAATGTTTACCTCTCAAAATACATGTTTTTTTCTCTAGTTGTATTTCAATTATAATCTAAAGAATAAAGTTGTCACTTCCTATAGATAAAAAATCCCTTTATTATAGAGAGAAGATATTAAGTGACACATACTCATTATTTTTTATCTTTGCAGTTTTGTCATTCTAGAATAACTTATTTTTAATAACTGAATTTTAATTGAACTCTCTTACATATAGATGGAAAATGTAAGGATTTTGTATGCATTAGCAAAGAACATTTTCATGTCCTATTTCATTCTTTAGCTTTACTCCTATCCTTGTGTTTAGCTACTATATTTTGTTAAATAGTCCTTTAATGTGTCTATCTTCTCCAGGGTACTTTTTAACCATGCCAGAGAAGGGTTTGGAGCTCAAATGTTTGAAAGACTAAGTTTGAGACAGAGGCATTGAGAGTAACAGATGGAGTCAGAAAGTAGAAAAGAAGGAAACACACAAATGAAAGAATTCCTCCAAGAGAACAGGTTTCCAGGAAGAAAAATGAGATATATAAGCATGTGTACATATCATTAAGTTATTCTTTCTCTTTAAAAGATTTTATCCATTGAATGCACTCATTAAAAATTAATTTATAGTCTTAAAAAAGCCTTGATAGATAAGAGAATAAAAATGGTCAAGATAGAATGGAATAGAGATTCACGAAGCATCCTACACTTAAACTCAAAATAATGTTTGAAATTATGAATAAGGGACAATTGTTTATTTAAAAATATAGAGTTTTTAGGGGTACATTCTGTAATGAGAATGCAAAATATTGAAATATTATTGTACTTTTAATACTTGCTGTGAGGAATTTATAACACAGCTAGAATATTGAGCCTGAAGGGATGTAAATTTTTAAAGAAAATATCAGCTTTACTTAAACTAAGGTAAATTTTCTAGTAATTAGAGCTACCAAAAAAAAAATAAAGAGAGAAAGAAAGAAAGAAAAATCTTAGAGTTTATGAAACAGTCATTACTGAACATTTTCAGAAAACAATGTAAATGAATGACCACCTATTTTTGTTTCATTGTTTCAGATGTGGTTTGTTTACATACATTATAATCCCCAACCTCAAAGATCTCCCTTCTACCCAGTTGCTCATTAGATGATGACATCAGGAGTGCATGTTGTATTTAGAAAGCATGTCTCTCTGACAACAGCAGTGCTGGATCTGGAATTCTGCCCTTGCTTTCATTGTTGCGGGTAGCTGAGCTCATTGGCAGCTGCTTCCTGATGTCACCAGGGATTTGGCTGTCATCTAGAGAAGCAATCCCCTATGTCCATTCTACAAATTGCTAACCGCATTGATGGAAGTGAACCTATCCTGTAATCTCTGTACTCAATTCCTAACACTAGCTTTTCCCAGCCTTGTATACCTTGTATACCCTGAATTAAACCTCTAAATCTCTGTGTTTAATCCCCTCCTACTTAAAAATACTTAGAATGGCCTCCATTTTCCTTGGCTGATACACAAATGAATAGAAAATGGATCACAGGCATTCAACAAAGCACACTGTGATTACTATATATACACATATATGTATGTATATAAATGAAATATATATTACATATAAAGTATACTATACTATATGTGAACTATATAGGAAATAATTGATGAAGAAAAAGCATGTTACTTTAACAAGCAACATGACATTGTAAACTGTTTTACAAAATTTTATCCTGTCAAGTGTGTAATAGTTTTAGGTGATTAATACGTTGGCTCAGTGATGCAAATTTTCCATATAACTGCTGATTAATCTTAAAAAGTAAAACATGAATTTCTTTTAAACTCTTACTAATATTAATAAAGTTATGTCTCTATTTTCTACTCACACCCTAATTGTCTGAAAAAATTAAACTTGTTAGATTATGTTCCAATTATAATTTTCTCTTCATTTTTTATTTCATTTGTGTGTTTTGCTTTCACTCTGAATTAAGAAAGGAAGGTAAGCTAGCTTTATAATTAAGATGGTCTTGAAGGTGAATAATCATGATTGGGTATGGCCTAAAGAAACTTGAATACCTGAATCTATGGGAGAGAGCCATGTTCTTGAATTAATTTTGGAAGATGATTTACAGAGCAATGAGCTTCAGAATTGTTTGTTAAGTTAGTATAGAATATGTCAACCATGATTTAGAGCTCTGGAAAATATCTAATAGCCCGAGTTGATGGAATGAATGTAGAGAATTTGTGGGAGCTGGACTCCCGATTTACAAAGAAATCGGGTTGCATTATGTACATAAGCAAGAGAAATCATCCAGAAACATGAGGAGGGTGATTGTGGTTCACGGAGAAGCTATGATATACTTTGCTAAGCAATGAAGAAATCATTGAAGAGCTTATAAATTGGAAAGACCAGAGACAAAGTAAAGGTGGGAGGGAACCTCACTGGGCAATGCATGAAACTCAATCAGAGAAGGAAAGTTGCGTCTTGAGTCTGGGAATAACCACCAAAATTAAACATATATATATATATACACACACACACACAGACACACACATACACATACACACAGACACACAGTATCATTGTGTCAAGTAGTATCAGATATGTTGGATGGTATTAATACCAAATAAATATTCAGGTTCATTTCTCAGTACCCAATCTTTGAATTTCAATTGTATTTTAACTTTTTCCCTTTCATAATCCTAATCAATTTCAATTTTCTGTGCATATCTTATTCCCATTGTTTTTTGATAACAGGACACATTCTTCTGCAAATTAAGACATTATTGAGCAATCCTGCAGTCCTTTATTGTTTTTAACCCACTCCCTAATGATTAAAACAATTTGTACCTCCTTAATTCTCCTTAATTCTCTGGATATAACTCATAAGACCTCTTAAGAAGTAGTTCCCATAAAAGTCTTTTTTTGAGTTCGACTGCCTAATTATTTATAGATTTATATGATAGTATACTTAATATTACTTGTAAGTTTTTTAGGGTATGAGGAATTTTAGAGTATTATAGTAAAAAGTTGAATCTCATTGAGCATTAAAGCTAAAAAAAAATAAATTGAATAGCTCCAGGACCTCACAATTTATGACATTAAAATTATTATAATAATGTCCACCTTTCAGAAGATGTTGGTAAGATTAATTAAAACATCATACCTAAAGCACTCAGCAGGAAGACTGCCCACACCCAATTAACAAAACACTCCTTTCTTCCTTCCCTTGAGACAAGTTTTTAAGTTTCTCGGAGATACCAAATCCCAAATTCCTCTCACCTGTGTTCATATGCATCAAGTTCACAGTTTTTCAATGTATCTAGAGATCATCTGCCTCAATCTGTTGGTGAAGAAAACAGATTCATGAGCTCCAATTATGGAAAGATCTTTGGGAATAGGGACAGAAATCTGCATTTTAACAAGCTTGCACACATTATGCATGCACCTGATGTTTGATGGCAATTAACTAGGCTTTCCATAACAGATGACTACTGAAATAGCTCACCTCAAATCCTATCTAGAAAAAAAAATGATGAAAACAAAATTTTTTTAAAAGTTTATAAAATGAACATGAGGATTGATTGTAAGAAATCATGATGGATTATAAGAAATCATTTTTGAGAAATCATGCAAGCTGAATAGTCCAGAGGTGAAGATGACATCTGGCAAATCTTAGAACGTAAGGAAGTGACTAATGTTCTTAATAAAATTGCATATTAAATGTGTTTAGTGGTCTCTGCCTAAAACAAGCAATGGGATAGCTGCCTTTCATGCAGTGAGGTGTCAATTTCTTTTCATTATCTTAATGGCATAAGAGGATGAAAACAGCATTTTAGCTATGAAGCTATGTTCAATTCCAACATGTTTTTGGTATATTTTCTCAAGTATCCACTTGAAAATGCACTAAACTGCAGATGTATAAGGAAAAAAAGGATTTTTCTCTTTTTACAAAATTTTCAGCTTGTGTCTATCCTCCAATTAGATCCAAATATCTTCATAAATGATTCTAAAGTGAGACCAACATGACGTTTAGCAAATCAGTATATTTTGAATCCTGTGGAATACAGATGGAGAGAACTTCAGCTGTCATGTATGTTAATATGCATTTTTAAAAATGTTTAGAATAGCTCACTGAACACACTCTGAATTCATTTTTCTCACTTCCATTGTATTATGCTTGCATTCTTGGAAGTTTTATAATTAGCTACTTTCTATTCTCTAAATTAATTATTACTATTTTATTATAATATTTATCAAGAGTCAATTATGTCACAAGAACTTGGCATTGAATTTATCATCTCAGACATCCAAAAGAGATAAATGGTGACTATTCTCCTTCTTTCTATAGGACACATTAAAATATTTCATTTTCTTAATAGCAAAATATAAACTTGGTTCTCTGAAAGTTGTGTTTATTACATGAAGAATTATTTGGTAAGTTCCTGCTTCAAATGTCTAAATTAAGTCAAAATAGACTATAGGTATAAATAATAATCCTTTGCTTTTCTAAGCATGTAATAAAACATATTTCTATTTATTTTTGAATACACATGCCTATGGTACAGATAAACTTACTGTTTCAATTTTACACACATAAAATAATTGACTTGTTATTAAGGGATTAATCTAAGTTATATGACCTTTGAGTTGTAGATCCAGAGACCACAACCCAAGCCTTTTCATTTGGCGTCTACTGGTCTCTGTCCTGTGTCAAGCTCAAGTTGTGATTGCTACTGATGATTTCTAGGTCATAACTGAGAACAGCTTGGCATAAGCTATTTGACACTTCATTGTAACCTTAATGAATGCATAAAAACATAAAGTAAATAATACAGGAGAGAGTTGAGCTACAGTCAGAGATAATCAGATATTTGACCCAAAAAGTAGAATTATCTAAAACACTTATAGGTTATTAAGGTTATTAAGGATCAGAATGTAGAAATTGTTGAACATTGAATTTGAACTCTATCTTGTCCTTAATCCAATATTTTATTGATACAGAAATAAAACCAAAATTTCATCTAAACCAATTATTAATCTCATCCTGAAATGTGACACAGTTCTCTAAAATCCTAGTCACAGGAGCTCTGCACTGCAGTTCACACTTTATAGTTGGCTTCCCTGAACCAGTTGTTGTAGACTGTGAAAAATCCAGTTTGCCATGATAGTATGTTTACAATAATGTTTGATTAGATTTTTAAGTTCCATAACCTTTTTTCCCCTCACACAAAGATCATTCAAGCACTGGGTCTCAGCCTATTGATAGATAAATGTTCTGTAAAATGGCTGTATTCCTAGTTACTGACTCTACATAAATTTTCCCATTTTAATAGCACAATCTCTTATATCAACTAAGCCACTAACTGACTAAACTATTTATAGCCTAAACTATATGAAAATATCCCTTAATATGAGAATTATTGGATAGAGTAAAATATCCTCTATGATCATCAGAGTAGGTGCTGCCTGTCCTTTCTTAAACGATTCTGTCACAACTCTCATTATAAATAAGGCTTCTAAAGATGAATCATTATTTAGTAATCATTATTTAGTTGACTGTAACTCAAAATATCCAACTGCTAAGATTTTAACAAGCGACTGAACTGTTATATTATCTGATAAGTTTAAAGTTAATAATGTTTCAAGGAAGGTATCTGTTTATCAGAATAAATTTTAACTTGGCTTATTTTCTTCTTCATTTGTGTCAAGTAGAAGATCTGTGTAAACAACCATGAAATAACAAATAGACAATTTCAGCATCAGCTGCCGCTATAGAGTGCATGAGCCTGTCAGGGAGTAGCTCAGGAAATCACTTCAGGGTGGACACAGGGTGGGCAAAGCAAGCAACTTCTATCCATAGATGGCAACTCTAGTGGATATTCAGAAAGAAAATGGAGCTCTACTACCACTATAAGGATGATTGCACTAGAATACAAAGCAATAATAGTCAAAGGAGAAATATCAATGGCTCCACAGAGTTGAATTTGATTCAGAGAAGATCTCAGTTAGAAAAGAGGCAGTTGAGGGTACATGCTATGGTGCCAGGACTCTCCTACCAAGTCTATCTCAGCTTTCTTTTTTCTGTGCAACTGTGTATTTTCATCTAGTAAGATTAATATCTGGTGAGAATTTTAGTTATATCCTATAATCTTTATGTATTATAGTTGTTATTTAACTTTGTATGAATCAAATATTACCCATAATTTACATTAGAATTGAAGTAAGATTTGATCTCCCATTAAGCAAATATTGTAAGTAATGCTTAGAAAATATCCTAGGATATGTGACAGTCATAAACTAATGGCCTAAAACTCATGTCATCAAGAACCCAGTTTCTCAAGAGTTTCTTCAGTCAAGAGGATCTCCAACCCAGACTTACCAAGAGTAAGTGCCTTTTTATATCTTACATTTTAGAGCCATTAATAAGAGTTCTGTTATTTAAAATGTTTGGAAACCACTGACTCCAGGGACCATATGTACCAAGAAAACTGTTCCTTTAAAAAAAGTTACAAACTGTTTTGAAATTCTATCTTTTCAAATGTATTAAATGCTTATTGCTTGGGTTTTTATATCAGAGAATATTCAGAACAAAATATTTTATTGTTGCTACTGCAAGAATCGCTTAAAGGTAAAATAAAAATTCTGTGATAAAAAAGAGGAAAATAAGAAAAAGAATTCACAAGACATAGACTGATTGGAAATCTCCTTTGAAAGAGAAATGTTTAAATATGAATATATTTGTTCAAAATGCAAAATGTATACATCAAAAGTTTTTTCTATTACTTTTCAATAAAAATAGAAAAGTACAAGGTGTTATTATTGTTTTAATTATAATTTTTTTCATTATCAGGAAATAACTGTCAGTGTCTTTCTTATGATGGATTTCAGTATGCATATAAACTAATTAATCTAATATGCATTACCTTATATATATTGTTCATATGGAGTTAACTAAATTTAAACTTTTTGTCACCTGGCAAACTCAGTCCAAATGATCATTTAGTGATATATTACAACTTCATTTTCAAGAACTATATTTTAAAGGTAGAATAAAACACCAAGCACAGGAAATACTTATTTGCCAAGAACAGAAATAAGTCATTTTATGTCCACCACAAGCACACCTTACTATAACAAGTTCACATTCAGCCAAGGTCAAATCGCATATTCCCACATCACCTTTGGAAACTTTGCAAGAAGCCTTGTTATAAATTTACCTTTATTTTATGAACAAGTAATTTGTCATTCCTCTGAGGAAAAAGAAAATGATTTTGGAGGTCTGATTATATGACATGATACATTTTTAACCTTGACTGGAACCTTACCAAGCCCGGAGCCATTTGTAAAAAAGTAAATATTCTTGTAATTTGCACAGCACCACCCTCATCATTGGGCATTAAACTATCATACCCATTATCCATTTCCACCTATTATGAATCAACATAGACACTAAAGACAATTTATAGTGCAAAGAAAAGAAGGCAGCAGCAATAAGAGAGAGGAAGGGCGAGAGATATTTTTCAAATAGAGCCAAAATGATAGATTAGGAAGTTAAAGTTACCTGGGTATTTGAGCTAAATTATGCCTTCCCCAATTCATATGTACCAGTAACTAAGAATATAACTTTATTTGGCAATAGGTCTTTAAAGTCATAAACAAATTAAAATGAGGTCATTAGAGAGGGCCCTAATTCAATATGACATTTTTTTCATATAAGAAAGTTAATATATAAACACATAGGAGAAAGAACACATGGAAACAAAAGGGAGAATATGGCCATCTACAAGCCAAGGTCTGGAGTCTCAGAAGAAACCAAATCTGCTAACACTCTGATCTCAGCCTTGTAGCCTCCAGAACTGTGAGAAAATTAATTTCTTTTGTTTAAAACACACCTAGCCTGTGGTACTATGTTATGTCAACCCAACCAAACTAATACACTTCACACTGGAAAGATCATTAAGTATCCATTTAATTGGTGTGTTTAATTATGAGAAGGCATCAATGAAGAGTTCTTATTAAATTTATAGGGGGAAGAAAATTAGATGAAATTAAAAAGAAAAATAGTGGAACTTTATGTTTATTTATTTATTTTTGCTGAGTTGACTGTTAGCTATTTTCAATTAATTGTATTAATATGTGCATTCATTTTTTATTAATAAAAGTACTGATATCAACCTCACAGACAAAAATAAATTATTATCACTCAAAATCAAATAATTCAGTGACATTATGAACCAATTTTTGGAGAGTTTTTTTTAATACTTGACATTGAATATCAACTCCTAAAATATAAAAGCTTAACGTGAGAGGTTTATCATACTGAAAAAAAAATGGTCTCCTTTTAGTTCTTACTTTCACTTAGCTAAAGATCTTTCACCAATTTATAAACTATCTAATGACAACACAGAACTGATAAAATGAAGGGAAAATTTTCACAATAGAGATTCATATCTTTTATGAAGTAGAGTTCTTGATTAAGATCTAACTGAAAATGGCCTTAAATTCATGAGAATTTATTAAATGAATCAATAAAAACATAAAGTCACTGAAAATCTAAGGAAGGGAAAACTTGTATGTAGTTTCACCCTGAGGTTCACTGATTCATCAAATTTCTAGCTTGAGTGAGTTCACAATGATTCTCTGAGGTTTGTTCTTCTTCACCTATCTATTAAATGGCCCTCTACAATATAACAAAAGTAGTCACTGCAGTTACAGGTTTTACATTCATATGCAATACTGTCATTAGTGTGGTCCATGGAACAGCAATATAACATGATCTGGAAGCTCAGGAAAAATACAAATTTTAGATATTTAGGACAGGTAGTTTGTTAATGTATCAAATCTCTGAATAAGAATTTCTGGGATAAGGCTAAGAAAATATGTTATAAAGTCCTATAAGTGATTTTTATGAACTTTGAATTTTGAGAAGCACTGCTTTATAGAGTGGTTTTAAGCCTGGTTGCACATTAGCATTACCTGAGGAAGATTTTAAAATAATACCATAGCCTAAGTCCTATCTCAGAGATTCTAGCTCTTCTGGTATAATGAGGAGATAAGACAGTATTATTACCGGCAGCCCTTGCTTTGCAGATTTCAGTTATCATGGTTAAGTTAAGTAACCCCAGTTCCTCCAACACCACTAAAATTTCAGTTGAAATGCTATAACTGTGAGAAACAGCATAAAGTGGAAACTTCACTACTAGTTCTTCAGTTCCCAAATATCTATGAAACAACATGCCCACGGAGATTAGTGACCGATTACATCACTTTTTTTTTAAATGTCTGTAATTGGTCAGTACATATCTTTTCTTCTTGTTAGATGTGACATGTAAACATTAATGACCAAAAAAGAAATTGGCTCCCAAAGAGAAGAGTGCAAGAAAAGAAGAAAAAATGATAATGCTGGGTGGGGAATGAAAATCAAATGCAAATGGTATTATATATGAAATAACTCCCCATGGGAATTTTAACATTCACTATTCCATCAGATCAACTCCAGATACAAAGAGATCAATTTAGTAAAGGTGAAGTTATCAGCACAAAAGAGGAAAGTGCTTTTGAAGAAAAGGATGAAAATGTCATGGAATAAGTGACATTAGCAAAAATTTCATTTAAGGAAATCTGGGATATTTCATGACACTAAAAGCACAAAGGACAGATGTTAGAAGCTAACAAACTCTGAAAGGAAAATGACAACTTGTCAAAACAGAAAAGATTCTCCCTCAGTATCATAAATTATAAAAGAAGGCAAGCACTATTCAAGTTATTTTTGATAATTTTTCTATAAAGAAAGTACAGTTTTGGTGGTTCCATTCCCATCTTTCCAAGGAATCTCCATACTGCTTTCCAAATTGGCTGAACCAATTTGCAGTCCCACCAGCAATGTACAAGTGTACCCTTTTCCCCACATCCTCGCCAGCACTTGTTATTGTTTGACTTCATAATGGCTGCCATTCTTACTGGAGTGAGATGGTATCTTCGAGTGGTTTTAATTTGCCTTTCTCTGATTGCTAGAGATGGTGAGCATTTTTTCGTGTATTTGTTGATTGATTGTATATCCTCCTCTGAGAAGTGTCTGTTCAGATCCTTGGCCCATTTGTTGATTGGGTTATTTGTGTTTTCTTGTTGTTTAATTTTTTGCATTCTTTGTATACTCGAGATTAGAGCTCTATCTGAAGTGTGAGGGGTAAATATTTGTTCCCAGGATGTAGGCTCCCTATTTAGCTCTCTTATTGTTTCTCTTGCTGAGAAAAAACTTTTTAGTTTGAGTATGTCCCATTTGTTGATTCTTGATTTTAACTCTTGTGCTACAGGTGTCCTATTAAGGAATTTGGAGCCCGACCCCAGGAGATGGAGATTAGGGCTAACTTTTTCTTCTATTAGACGCAAAGTTTCTGGTTTGATTCCTAGCTCCTTGATCCATTTTGAGTTAACTTTTGTGCAAGGTGAGAGAAAGGGATTCAATTTCATTTTGTTGCATATGGATTTCCAGTTCTCCCAGCACCATTTGTTGAAGATGCTATCCTTTCTCCATTGCATGCTTTTGGCACCTTTGTCTAATATAAGGTAGTTGTAATTTTGTGGATTGGCTTCTGTGTCCTCTATTCTGTACCATTGGTCTACCTGCCTGTTTTGGTACCAGTACCATTCTGTTTTTGTTACTGTTTGACCCAGCTATTCCCCTTCTTGGACTATACCCAAAAGACCTAAAAAGAGCATACAACAGGGACACAGCTACATCAATGTTCATAGCAGCACAATTTACAATAGCTAGACTGTGGAACCAACCCAGATGCCCTTCAATAGATGAATGGATTAAAAAAATGTAGCATTTATACACAATGGAATATTATTCAGCACTAAAAAACAACAAAATCATGGCATTTACAGGGAAATGGGTGGCATTAGAGCAGATTATGCTAAGTGAAGCTAGCCAATCCCTAAAAAACAAATGCAGAATGACTTCTTTGATATAAGGGGGGTGACTCAAAACAGAGCAGGGAGGAAGAGCATGAGAAGAAGATTACCATTAAATAGGGACGAGAGGTGCATGGGAATGGGAGAGAGAAGGGGAATTGCATGGAAGATGGTAGGAGACCCTCATTGTTATGCAAAATTATATATAAGATGGTGTTAGGGGAAAGAAAAAAGAGAGAGAGAGAAATGTGTCACAGTAGATTGGGTAGAAAGAGGGGAGGGGAGGGGAGGGGGGGATAGAAGGGCAGCACAATACAGCCATGTGGCTGTATAACCAATGTGATCCTGCAATCTGTACACGTGGAAAAATAAGATTAAGATTACATACCCCATTTGAATCAAATGTATGATATGTCAAGATCATTGTAATGTTTTGAGCAACTAATAAAATTTGTAGTGCTTTCAATTAGTATTGTTAGTTCAACTTTAAAATTTTTCATTAAAAAGATAATAAAAGAATTGTAGATATTTTGACAAAATGTATAAAGGGCCAGGTGCAATAGAAATTTTCCGAATAATTGATTATTAAGATCATTTTGCATGGTTTCAGGTTGCATGGTCATTTCTGCAATCCTGCACTACCATGCAACACTCAAACTGACAGTATGGTCGGTCAGTCCTCTTTATCTATGGTTTTCACACCTATGAATTAAAAAATGGATGAAAAATGTTTTTAAAAATTTCATCTGAACCGAATGCATATAGGCATTTTATCATTATTCTCTGAAAAATTCTGCATAATAACTATTTTCTTAACATTTACATGGTGTTAAGTCTCATAAATACTATGGATATGATATAAAGTAACTGGGAAGATGTGCATATGTCATAATGACATTTTATATAAAGGATTTGACCTACCCACTCGAAAGCATCCTGACACCAATCCCCAAAGATACTGGGAGATGACTGTACAAATTCCACAGGTATCTCAAAATTGATGACAAGAGTTGAGAACCAATGATCAGAGCAGTAATTCTAAAAATGTAGTCCTGAGACTGTTATCATCAATAACATACCTCATTAGAAATTTAATATCTTGGGTTCTACCCAACTGAAGATATTGCTCAGTATTTTGTGTTTCATTTAATAAGTTCCTACAATAATTTTTTTCTACTACATGCTTACGATGAAAATTAATTGATCCAGGAAATGGAGAATTTGTCTTCCTCAGGCTTCAGAAGTGTAGATGAGAAGGCTTTCTCAATACTCATGGTGGTGATCTTGTGTACTCTTAGCCTCGACAGACAAATACAAGTCACTGATTCAACTGGCCTGTCTTAAAAAGTGAAGAGGAAATGGTTGCTAGGAGGAACCCACAGTGTCTATCAAAGATGTTTTATTTAAAATTTTCTCAAAATATTAAAAGGGACAGTTTGGGCACATGTTTTAAAATTAAAAGGAAAGAAAAATTTAGACAAAATATGGCTTCCAAGCACTAATGCAAATTATTAAAGTTCAATAACACTTTCATAAAAAAAGTTTCTTAATTCAATTGAACTAAATGATTTAATGTAATACACATAATAATGTTCATTTCAAACATTAGATATAATATTGAAAAAATGTTAATGTGAATAAGGGAAATTTTTCATTGATATCAAAACACTAATATGTAGAGAAAATGTGGGCATTTTTCATATGATTCTTGCTATATCCACCAAAGACAGTGTAATTACTACTTTCAGCTTTGACCAGAATTTACAAATACAATTTCTTTTAAGAACATTGGCCCAGTACTTTCAAGGTTGTTTCTTAAGCCATGATCATAAAAATTGCATAAGCTTAAGGACTGTGTTTGAATATTCAAGTAGGAAATTGCTTATGCCAACTGGGGAATTTTTCTCACACACACCTTGACTCTTCAATGTGAATCATCACTACCCCCATCTGGCTTTGTTGGAAATAGTATATTTCTGAAACAGAAGTCTGTATCAAGTTGCTTACATCAACTCGAAGACAAAGAATGAATAATTAGCAAATTAATAACTTTCTATTGAGAGAACTACTTAAAGTTATGTTCAAGCTACTTCTAATTTCCTAAGAGTCACACAAAATTATACCTGCTGAGTACTATTTTTGCTATGAAGTTAAATTTTTATTAAGTACTATTTTGGTTTTTGATGGTTATCATGCACAAAGAAAATTTATTTAAATAATCAGCATAGAATTCTGATCTTTAGCTTCAGGTTTTGAAACTAGAAAAAAATAAGCATTTATTTAATTCTATGCCATAATTCAATTATTTTCTTATTTATTATGTTCCTTAAAAAGTAAAGCAAAGATTTAGTCTTCCATTCAAAACGAAAGGGCAAGACTTTACTCTTAACCTCAAATAACTAAAAAACAGAACAAAATATACAAAATAATGAGTTTCTGCTTTGGATAGCCAGAAGAGCAGGGTAGTGTTTTCCAAGGGATAGAAAACAAAGAGCCCTATGACTTTCCAGTGGCAAAGTTTCTCTCCTTGACTAAATTCTGCACAGCTCCTCAGAATTTTATTTTCAATTCAGCTCTGGCATTTGGACTTCCATATATGTATCTGCATGGTCCAGTTTTAATAAGAATCCTAAGTAAGCTCTGCCAGAATGCCCAATCCTCAGTATTTGATTGGGTTCTTCATGAGCCACCATCCTTCAAGTGATGTTGGATTACCCTAGTCTGCCTTAGCAAGAATCCTCTTATGTTGGTTTACACAGAATCATCCTTACCCTGATGTTTCATTGTAGTCATTTTCCGAATCCCTACTCTGCTCCTAAGTTCTAAATTTCCACTTTTCCTTTTATATTCAGTATTGAGAGCAATCTTTGTCTCCTACTACAAAATCCCATTTGATGGTTCCTATACCTATTGTAATAGTTCCCCTGAATGATGTCTACCTTATCTCCTTTAACAAGTATCATGAACACACACACACACACACACACACACACACACACACACTCTTGTAACACCAGCTAACTCCTGGAGAGAGTTTCCAATTACAATGCAGGCATTGAAATGCAAGTGGAGACCAGGATTCTTTGTAATTTGAAGGGAGGAATCTTGAAGTCCTGGGAGTCTCAGGTAACTAGATTCCCCAGTGAGAGTACCAAACCCATTGACACTTCAGCTGGTATATTAAGTCGCTTTTAACTGCTAAAATAAAATACCTGAGGTTGGGTAAGACCGATTCCAGAGGAAAATTCAGGGGCCAGACTTCCTGTTTTACAGCAACCTTTTTGCAAAAAACTAACTGGGATCTCAGAAAAAGTGCATTAATTCCTTCTGAGGGAAGTACTCACAATGATCTAATCACCTTCCACTAGGTTCCACTTAAAGGTTCTATTACCTCCCAACATTGCTGCACTCAGAACCACACTTGGAACACATAAACTTTGGCAGACACACTCAAACCATATCCAAACCATAGTAGCTAGCTACTTACTAACCAGCATAGGTATTCGAATAAACTATCTAAGACTGCAAGCTGTCCTCAGAGCTTACACAGGGCATAATGGGAAACCCACATAAATCTAGGGGCATTATCCAGAGTACTCAAAAAGATATTGCCTCATTACTAGGGGAAATTTAGTTCCAGTTTAAAGACTATTTCTTTCCATTCCAAAAAAAGGTTTTAAATATTAAATTTGATCAAACCATTTCTAAGCAACTTTAAAAGCATATCAGAACACAACACAAGAATATATACAAAATTCAAAAATAACTATTAAATAGCACTATAAAATGCACAAAATTTGGCATCCAATAAAAAAGTATCAGACACAAAGAAAAGCAAAGGAACTGTTTTCTATAAAAATAATGTCAGTCATTAGAATTATATTTTGAAATGACATAGATGATAATGTCAAGGACATTGAAAAGTTATAATTATGCTTCATGTATTTTAAAATATAATAAAAGACTAAGACTAGGAAGACATATATAAAATATAAAAAGACTCAAATTGAATTCTTGAGAATAGAAATGTTTATTTTAAACATTTTGAAATATTTTATTACTAGTGTAATAAAACATTACACTATAATGTTAACTTATCTTCTTAGCTCAACAGAAGATAATGTCAATTTATCTGAAGACTTAGCTATGGAAACTATCCAAAGAAATACAGCAAGGAAAAAAAAAGAGACTGAATAAATAACAAACAGAGCATCAATGAAATATGACACACATATTGGAAACAGGGAAGAGAAAAAAGTGTTTGAAAAAAATAGTGGAAAATATTTTCCAAATTTGATGACAACTTAAACCCACAAATCCAAGAATCCCAACAAAACCTAAGCAAAAGAAACATGAAGAAAAGTACACCAAAGGACCTCATAATAAAACTTCTCAAAATCAATGATGAAGAGACAAATCTTAAAAGCATCCAGAGAATGGGGAAACATTACATATACAGGATCAAGGACACAAAGACAACAGGCTTCTCACACAGAACCCTACAACCTTTATTGCAAGAAACATTAATAACATTGTTAAGGAAAAGGGAAATGATACTAAATGACACCAAATCTACATCTCAATAAAAGGTTGAAAAAAATTAAAAGTGATTAAAATGTAGGAGTATTATTATTTTTCATATTCCTTTAAAATATGATTGAAGTAAAAGTAATAATGCATTATGGTTTTTATATCAAGTTTTTATGTAATATATATGACAAAGTAGCAAAATGACAGAAGAGGAAGAAATATAAGTACGCTAAAGAAAGATTTATATCTCAAAGCTATACCTGGACCCTTGAGAGTATTCTTGGATGTTAAAGATGTATAGTATAAACCTTAATGCAAGGGGATGGATTTTCAAGATGTTGAAATAGAGGAGGCTGTTTTCCTAGAGGCTCCATGGCATAAAACCAAGAAAGCAGACAGGCAACGTCTCAGAAAGGTGGGTGAACAAGAAAAAGGGGGAAAAACTTTACTGGAATCTGAAACTGGACATTCAGAGAAGATCAGGGACTTAGGAGGTTAGATATAATAAATTAAGGAAGAAGTCCCTGGTGACATAGCCACTGTCACAGCCAGTCTGGAAGTACCAACCCAAAGTAGTCCCTCTACAAGCAAAGTAGAGGGATAATGTAATTAAAGGAACCTGTGTTTTTAGGAGGCCTGAGGCATATGGATATGGGTATGGAGCATTTAGAGATCCAACAACATTACCCAACCAAACTAAAAGGTGTGTTACACAATATCCTTCTGCAGGAAAGAAGCTGCCATCTCTCCAGCCCAGGAGTGGAAGACAAAGGAAAGAAACGTTTTGCAGCCACAGAGTGGTGGTCTGAAGCTGAGGAAGCCTCCAGACAAACCCAAGTTTGTCTTGAAATACAGGCCAAATAAACACACACTGCAGGACCAACTTAGATGAAATGAACAGGCTTTTCAAAAGAAAAAAATAATAATTCCCTCAAGTAGATCATCTGAATAATCAATTCTTATTTTTTTAAAATAAATTTGAGGTTTATTAAAAATAAATTTGAAGTTTATTTATTGAGGACCAGATAGCTTCACTACAAAATTTACCAAGTATTTCAGAAAGACATAACATCAATTCTTCACCACTTTTCCAGAAAAAAATGATGGGAGTAATTTTATCGTCAGATCATTTTATGAGCCAGTATTAAACTAACACCAAACCAATATGAATACTTTTGAAAAAAGAAAATTGCAGACCAAAATTCCTCATATAGATTTTGTTTCAGTCAGCTTTTGTGTTGCTGTGACCAAATACCCAACAAGAACAATTCAGAGGAGGTATTTTAGTCAGCTTTTTCACTGCTGTGACCAAAAGACTGCACAATAACAAATTAGAAAAAATAAAAATTTATTTGGCTAATGGTTTTAGAAGTCTCAGTCCAAAGTCAGCCAGCTTCATTCCTTGGGGTGCAAAATGAGGCAGAACATCATGGAGGAAGATTGTGACTGAGGAAAGCAGCTGGGAGCATGGCATCTAGGAAGCAGAGAGATAAAGACAGCTCTGCTCAAGAAGGATAAGGGCATATCTCCAGGGCCCACTTCCTCCAGCCACGCCCTCCCTGCCTATCATTACCACCCGTTAATCCCTATCGGTAGACTAAGACACTGATTAGGTTAAGGCTCTCATAACCCAATAATTTCACCTCTAAACCCCTTTGTATTGACTCACACATGAGCTTTTGGGAAACACTTCACATCTAAATCATAACAGGAGGGACTGTTTATTTAGGGCTCATGGTTTCAGAGGTCTCAGTCCATAGTCAGCTGACTCCATTCCTCCCGGCCCAAGGTGAGACAGCACATTACAGAGGAAGGGACTAGTGGAGGAAAGCTACTCAGCTCAGGAAGCAAAGAGTGAGGACAGGAGGGGTTTGCAGGGCTGAGGCACCCTTCCAGAACACACCCCAGTGACCCACCTCCTCCACCCACACCCCAACTGTCTACAGTTATCACCAACTAGGATAGATGGATTAGGTTATAGCTCTCATAGTCTAATCATTTTACCTCTAAGTGTTTCTGTACTAATGGATTTGGGGGAGACCTTCTATCCAAACCACAACCAATATAAACAAAATAATTTTAACAAATTTTTGAAAATTGATTCAATGTTATATAGAAAGCACAATCATATATTCTGACCAAGTGGGAGATTATCCAAGAAATGCAAGACTAGTTTAAGATTTGAAAACTTAAATCAATGTTAACACTATTAACAGATGGCAAATAGTAACAAATGGTCAACTCAATAAAGTCAGAAAAGTATATCTGAAAAATCTCAATGTATATTCCTGATAAGCACTATAATCACACTAGAGTAGAAGAAAATGTTCTCAACTTCATAAAGGGCATCTTAAATTCCCTGAACTAGACATCATACTTAATGATGAAAACCTCTCACCCTGGCATCCAGATCAAGTCAAGGATTTACTCTTAGCATTTTTACTCAGTATTATACAGAAAAATTATGAGAGGCAAAAGAGTAATGCAAAATATTAAAATATGCCCAGATAGGAAAGGAAGAAAGAAAACTGACTTTATTCATAGATGCATTGGTTGTTCATTTAAAAAAGACTGTGGAATCTGCAAAAAAAGTCCATACATTAATAATTAATAAAGGCGTTTAAGAAAATAGCAATATGCAAACTTTGGTCATGCTAATAATGATAATATTGGATATTTAAACTAAAAATGCCATTAAAATAGCATTCAAGAATTTTAAATGTATTAAGTATATATTTGATAAAATATATGCAGTTTTTAATAAACTGAAAATCACAAAGTTATTTTGACAAAAGACAAATAAATGTAGAAGTATACTATACTCATCAGGTCAACTTTCTTCAGATGAATCTTTAACTTCAATAAAATGACTGCTAAGTGGAATTTTAAAAAATTTCTGTGGAAGTGCACAAGACCTTGAATAGCCAAACAGCTTTGAAAATAACAACAAAATTGAAGGACTCACATTACCTCATTTTGAGAATTATTAACCCTTATTTCAAGGATTATTTTAAGCATTATTAATCAAGACAATAAGGTATGGATGCACAGATACATAGTGAGACTGATAGAGTATTAAAGGAAGTCCAGAAATACGCCCACGTATAGACAGTAAGACTTTTCAAAGAAAATATAGTAGGAATATTTAATGTCCTCTGATTTACCAAATGTATTTTAATTTTTTTCTAAAAAACAACTTTTAGTTTTTTGTTACAAGTGGCTAATAAATTACTAAGGTATAATAAAATGAAAAATAATTTTAATGCTATCAAAATAATTTTCAAGTACCATAATGGTAATATTATTGGTTTACTGCTTGGATCTCTTGCTGTATTTAAAATAGTTAACAAGTTGAACATATTTTTGAAGTAAAGAATTATCATTTTAATAAATATTATCAGCCTTCATATAGATTTACAACTATATGGAGAAAATTAGTAATTATGTATTTAGGTGAAGATAAATTAAATTCATTGTTATTACACATCTAGATTATCCTCAGATAGTGAAAATGCTAGCCAAAATATACTAAATAGTATCTTGTATATTACTACAAAATTATTCATTTTTTAAAAAATGTCATACAATAAGAATGCAACATATTGTTTTATGTTCTTTCATATGGACAAACAACTGTATTTCACTCCCCAAATTTTATCTTTTGCAAAGTAAGGAAAGGAAATACAAAAAAGAAAAGGAAGGAAACTGATCAATACTGAGTACTCTGTCTGCCAGGGACCAAGCTGGATTCTTCACATAGATGCTTCATTTATTCATAGAATCAATCTAGTGCTGAATGAACATTTTAAGTTTAATAAAACTCAAGTCTGGAACATTGGTCATGTTCCAAGATCTGGTGACAAAGGAACAATTGTCGTTTCTTTCTGCTGTACTTCCAATGACTAGCATCATTCAGATTTGCAGTAATGCTCAATATTTTTTTTCTTAAATAAATGTAATCATCCTCCATAGTTCCCAAGATTTTTATTTCCCATTATGAGCACTAGAATGAGAGATAAATTGTGTCCATAGAGTATTACATTCAAGAGAAGACAGAAGTCTAAATGGATAGCTATCTGGCTACAGAGACAAAGATTCCTAAAATCAGGACTGTAGAGATAGCTCCTTGTTCTAAGTTCCTGTTATCAATTTCAAAGGAAATTTATTTTTTTCAGGATACCTATATTGTATCAGGCTCAATGACGACCTCACATTAATCAGGCTTGTGAAAGACTAACCTATAAAACAGATTGCTAATGCATTAATTCAAATGAAACAGAACTTTCAAAGGTCAGGCATATTCTTGTCAGCTGGTCAGTACATCCCCATCACAGTAATAAAGTCTTTATGGGAGGCAGGTGTCAGAATATTGCTTGGTGAGCAAGGGCAATTAGGAAGATTATCATAATGGTTAGTGTTATCAGGTTATGACAGTCTGAGGCAGCCATCAGAGATATGTCCTTCTCTTTGTATGGCCCTGAAATTACTTTTATGCATTCTTGCTCTTTTATTATCATTTTTGTGGACTCCATATTAAACTTCTACCTTCATTTTCATATTTTTATTTCTTTTTCAAAATGCTAAAATAACACAGATTGGATTATTTCTTCCTCGTACATCAATTGTATTTTAATAATGCCTTCTGAAGTTCCTTGACTAAGTTTCAGCAACACTTTATCCATTCTGATTACATTCAGTAAAATATTTTCCCATGGCTATGAACTGTGACTTAATTTGGGGTTATTAATTATTGTTTTTTTCATATATTTGATTTTTTGTGTCACAGCTTTAACTACTGGTACCTTAAATGATCACACTACCAGGACATATAATTTATCACGAATCTATGTATAAGTAGTATATGTTTTAATAGAGCAAAATGATTTGAAATGTACAAAAATGTAAGTGTAAAATTGAGCAGAATAGTTCATGTGTTGAACTATATTTTTCAATAAGCATAATCTATATATCTACATTTGATATACATAGTTAAGAAATGAGATATATATCACAACTTTAAATGCTTCTACTAAACATTTTGATAGTGTGCAGACCCAGCAATTTTTATGCAAAGAATAATCAAAAAATCATAGTTGTTTATTTTTGATGTTTAAAAATTTTATTTACTAACATTTAGCTATAAAATGGCACTTCTGATGAGTAATGTGTTAGTTTTACAGTCTTTTGAAAATATCATTATATAATAATATCAAGTTTGTTAGCAAAATCTAATCCTCTTTCTTTCACTCTAAAATCAAACTTTAACAAATTTTGATTGGATGAAAAGCATTTTATTATGAATCATTTTTAAATATGAAATTCAAATTGGAAATGATTATTTTTATGTCAACCCAATACTCATAGATTGTACACATGGCAGGCAATGGTGTGTAGAAATAGATAATTTTATTGCTTCTTAATTTTTATTTTAGTTATTAATTTTATCTGTTATAATTATTTATTGTTACTCAGAAATGTAAATTATAATAATCTTTCTAATGATATGATTTGACAGTCTCTATTAAAATTTAAAATGTTCATTACTTTTAGCTAACAATCCCACTTCTAGAAATATGCCCCTTAGAAATTAAAGCATCAGTGTATTAGAATACACGTAAAAAAAAGTTCACTGGAGTTATGGTTTATTTTTAACAATAACAACTTAAAAGTTATCTAGTACATCAAATACCTATAATATCTTAGAACTCTTTTAAAAGCATAAGTTACATGTGTAAGTAGTGACATAGTAAAATAGGTAAAATATGTTGCTGTGCACTGATTCTTATTTGTTAAAAGAAGGGAAGATTTGATTAAGTATATACAAATACACGTGTTTACTTAAATGTTTCATGAATTGAGTGAAGGATTAAGGATATTATCAATCAAAATGTTAATGTAATTATTCAAAGCAGTAGATTGGAAGGGGCAAGGAAGTATAAACTCTAACAGTCTCTTTAAAGCTCTCTGTTGGTAAGGTTTTTACAATGGCAATTGTTTGGCTTTTTTTTAACTTAAAAAGACTTAAAGGACTTAATAAATCCAGATGTTGCATATTTTGGGTTTTCATTTTTATTTTCCATTCATTCTTGGATTTAGTCTTATTTGGTACTATTTTTTATTGCGGCTCAAAACCATTGCTAAAACTTCTTATTGATCATTTGAAAATCACTCCCAAATACACAAAAGTTCTATAAGTTTTGTTGTCTTATTGCTTTGGGGGTAGAGGTTTTTTGTGATTATTCAGCATTATTTTCACCTATTCTGTCTCTGATTACCAAGATATATTTACTGGGTGGGAAAGGCAGGACTAGATATTTGAAGTATTCATTTTGAAGGATGTGGGGGTAATGTATAAAAAGTCAAGTTGAAGATAATATATTGGCTTTAAGGCACTTGCCTTTGACTTGAAATCCAAAGTACTGAAAAGGACATCTAGATCTAGTCCTAATATGAAAACTTGTTTTGGACTGAATTATATTTCAACAAAATTTGTATGTTGAAATCCTAACCCCCAATGTGACTAAACTTGTAAATAGGGTCTTTAGAGAGGTAATCAGGTTAAAAAAGCTTTCTCTTTCTTTTCTATACTTGCACAGAAAAAAAGTCATATGAGCACACAATGATATTTTCTGCTATTTAAGTCACCCAGTGGTAGGGTTTGGATGGGAAGTATACACCCAACAAAGACTCATGTGTTGAAGGCTTGTCTCCCAAGGCAAAAATGTTCAAGAGGTGGGTTTTAAGGGTGTGATTGAATCATGAGTGCTCTGACCTCATCAGTAGATTAATCCATTGATGTATTAATAATTTGATAGTATTAAAGGGAGGTAGTAAAACTTTAAGAGGTGGGGTCTACTTGGAGGAAGTAGGTCACTGGGGGCATGGCTTGTATTTCTTGTTCCCAGCCCCTTCTCCATCTTTCCCTACTTCTTGGATGTCACCATACCCTTCCACCATGATATCTGCCTTACCGTAAGCTCAAAGCAATACAGACAGTTGACCATGGATTAAACACTCCATAAATGTGAACCAAAATAAATCTTTCTTCTTTTAAGTTGTTCATGTCAAATATTTGTGGTCACAGTGATGAAAAACTGACTAACACACTCAATCTGTGATATTCTTTTATAGCACCCCAAGAAGACTAACACAAGGCTGAAATGGCTTCTTGAGACATAGCCTATCATAAATGTTGTGGTGATACTAGACCTTCATTAATCGTGTGTTGACAAGAAGCCAGAAGATGCAAATAGGTAAAAATATTAGATATTATTATTATACAAGAACAGAGCCATTCACTATTTATGATTTTCAGAGCAATTTGTATGATAACTTCTTAACTAATACAATATAATATCCATTAATATAGGGAGGCCAAATAACTTTTGGAAAATCAGTTGTTTCTGTCTTCCATAAACCAGGATTAACTGGGGGAAATATGACCATATGATACACTCCATAGTATCAAGAAGAATTATGAAATTCTATAAGGGTAGAAGTCAAAGAGGCAATACTTTGTATTTAAAAGTAATATGAGTTATTTTTACTCACAATACTTATGAAACCAAATGTTTACAACTAATTCCCCAATTCTCCATTACCAACTGGATTTCTCACTGTTCAACTCAGGTCTGACACTAATTTCCCAGAGTAAACAACAGACTCCAAATTTAAGGGATCTGTCCCATAAGGCTGTTCTTATGTTGGACAATAGTCTTAAGTGTTGAGTATTCAGGTGTCATGGTTTGATGTTCAGTGTCTCCCAAAAGCTCATGTGTGAGACAAGGCAAGAAGGTTCAGAGAAGAAATTATTGTGTTTTCAGAGTCTTAACCCAATCAGTGAGTTAATTCCCTGATAGGGATAAACTGAGTGGTAACTGGAATGGTAGGGTGTGGCTAGAGGAGGTAGGAAGTGGTGTGTGGCTTTGGGGTACATATTTGTATCTGGCAAGTGGAGTCTCTCTCTGCTTCCTGATGATGTGAGATGCTTCTCTCTGCCACACTCTTCCTCCATGATATTCAGCCTCATCTGGAACCCTAAGGAATGGTGCTGGACTGCTATGGACTGAGACCTCTGAAATTGTAAGCCCTTAAATAAACGTTTTGTCCTCTAAAATTATTCTGTTCAGATTTTTTAGTCATGGCAGCAAAAAAAAAGCTTATTATTTAGTATTTTCTTATTGCTTGATTATTAGTGCATAGTTTGCTTGACCATGCAACATTATCGCAAAACCTCATACTATGTGAAGGTAAGGAATATCCAGAATTGGTGATGGAAGTAGCAGGTAATTAAAAGCAGTTAACAGTCTCAGAACAGCTGCAATAATGGATACCAGCACTTGTTTTACTAATCTTCTTTTATTAAGTATTTGCAAATACCATTGCAAATAACATACCAGGAATGAGACTCTATACAATAGACTAAATCTAACCAAGGGCACAAATGAATGGAACCCTATATGACCTGTATCACCATCTATGATCATTTCAAAATCAATTATCTTGCCCTGCCTATTAATCTAGTCACTTCTTTAGCAACCTGTTTCTCATAGGCAGCTACTAAATTCACACAGGTGCAATCACAAAGTGCTTTGCATCAGGCCTTCCCTTTCTGCTTATTTCTTATCGTTGGCTTTCTACGACACTGATGTACGGGCATCTGGCTTGGGAATTGCATAAATTCCAAATGCATGGAAAAGATGATGCCTGTGGGGAAAAATCCTTGATCCTGGTTGTCTTCTAGAAGTTAGCAAAGATAAGGAAACAGATTTTTGCCTAAGATATCCAGAAAGAAAGGCAGCCCAACTCTTGATTACTATACTGTGTGACTCATGATCTACAAAACTCTGATGTAATAAATCTTTGCTGCTTTAACACACTAAGTTTATGAAAATTCATTACAGCAGCAGGAGAAAACAAAAATGCAATTGTCCCACTTGTTTAATGATAATTTCCCCTTCACAAGACTGAAATTACTTTTGCCACCTCATTGTCAGGGTAACATTTCGGTTGCTACAACCCAGCATTACAGACCCTTTGCAACCTAAGTCTACCCCATTTATCTATCTTTACTCCCTTTATTCCTTAATTCCAACCTTCCAAATCAACTAGTTTGGCAATACAGTTAACAATGACATCTTCAGAATATTCAGAATGTAAGCTTCTCATGGCAAGGGTTTTTCTTTCAATCATCATCAATGTGTGCTCCCTGCCATGAATAGTACCTGGAATTAGAAGTAGTTCAGTTGGCCTTTACTATAGGAAAACCCTAATTTTCTCCCACTATCTTATATTCTCTGTGAATAATTTTCTCTCAACTACTGCGTATTACAATGATAGCAAAACTTTAAGACTCAGAACAATTCAGTCTTGTCCATGGAACTTTGCACCCTATACCATTTTTTTCTTCTGAAGTTTAATAGTATCTATTTCCTGCATTATCTATGGTACTATTCACATACTATTTTGGATCTATGTCTCTTTTATCCTTTATAATCAAATTTAAAATCTCTAATGTACATATATAAAGAAGATCACATGAATCCGTTGTTAAGAAATTTATTCTTATAATTTTTAGTAGCATTAAAGAATGAATGAACTGTACTCCTAACTTATAATCAGGATATATGGTTATAATTCTACTTCTACTAAATGTGATGGTTGGGTCAGGCAGTTAAATATTTTTAGCCTAAAGTTGCATACACACACGCACATGCACACACACCACACACACACACACACACACACACAGAGCATACACATACATACATGAAGTTGTTAAAACAGATGAGTGATTTTCCAGCCAATAGCTTTACATCAGTGAATTATGTAATCAAGATGTTTCCTCTAAGTTCTATAATTCTTAAAATATATGCAGTACTATTATTTTGGAAATAGTTTTTTTTTAATTACTACTTCATTTCACAAGTAGGCCATATAGCTCTTGAAGTGCTGCTTTAAAAATAACATTCTGTGACTTTGGTGTTTTCTTTTTGCTGGAATATTAGTGCATAGTTTGCTTGACCATGAAACATTATCGCAAAACCTCAAAAGAAACCATAATTGTATAGCCAGGAATTAACCATGAAAGCAGACCTAGTAAGAGAGATATCTGGATATTAATGATAAGAATTAGCTAATGAAATGTTGGGAGTCAGCTAAGCAGATCCAAACCCAGAAAATAGGCATCCAGAAAGTTAAGGCCCTTCACAAGAAGAATGGAGCACCTCAGGCACAGACCATAGCATTATCCACAGGCAGCAAACACCTGATGCCCCATCTCCTTTCTCTCTCTTCTATTTGTATCTTGTTAAAATTTACCTGATTAATCAGACCCACCCAGAACATACAGGGATAATCTTTCTTCCATCTTCATTAAATAAAGTTAACTAAGTAGGAATTTTTAATTATATCTGCAAATTCCTGTCACAGAAATCCTTAGATTTATTTTTGATTGAAGAATTGGGGGCTATAAACTAGTCAGGCTAACACATCAAAGAAGCCATCACAATAAATATAATTCAGCTTTCAAACAAGTGAAATTGAAAACGCCAAAATACAGTTAATTTTCATAGTAAAGTAGTTTTAAAATGTCCTTCACATTCACAACCTTTGTTAGGATAAATAATCAAGATGACATTTTTTTGACCTACTGTTAACATAAAAACTGTTCGTTGAAAGTCCAAAAAGCATTTGACAGGGGAATTTGTAGGTCAATAGAATGCAAGAGAATCTTTTCACTGAAAGCTGAAGTTCCAAGCTGATAAAGTCTTTCTTAGAGCAGTCAGTAGATAGCAAGCATTTTCAGATTATAGAAAGGGAATCAGACTAAAAAAAAAAAAAAAAACAAAAAAAAAACAAAAAAAACCAACAATTAAGACCATCTTTATTTTTTTTATTTTATTTTTTTATTTATTTTTTAATTTTTTTTATTATTAGTTGTTCAAAACATTACAAAGCTCTTGACATACCATATTTCATACATTTGATTCAAGCAGATTATGAACTCCCATTTTTACCCCGTATACATAATGCAGATTCACATCGGTTACACATCCACTTTTTTACATACTGCCATACTAGTGTCTGTTGTATTCTGCTGCCCTTCCTATCCTCTTTAAATCCAATAATGAAGAAGTTTTTAAATAAATACTAAGGATCTTCAACAAATGGTGGAAACATGATTAAACATATATCAAATCTACCTATGAAGATATGCCAGGTCAGAATAGGCCCAAAAAACAGTGTGTGGTCTACATTTTTCATGTGCAAGAGAAAGTAATAAATGGTATCCTGGTTTTTAGAACACATTCCAAAAAGTATTCCTTTGCATACCGTCCCAAAAGGAAAGTCCAGTACCTACATATAAACTTCACACTTGTAATCTGTTACAAAATGGTAAAAAGTCAAGACCTGGTTATTAATCATATCAAGACTATGAATATTAGACTCTTTGCATATAAAAATTAATTTACCGTGGATTCCTAACCTGATCACTAGGGTTTGAGTAAGTGTGAATCTGCTGGACTTAAGGCCCAAGACTGGAGATTCTAGATCTGTAACTTGAGCTTAGCAACCAGAGGGAATGTCTGTAATAAGCCTGTCATGATTAAGTATGTTTGCAGTGCTTAGACTTGACTTGGAATTGTTTGTTTTGAGTTGATTATGTCTATTGAAGTGCCCAGCATTAAAGATTGTCATTTTCTTGATTATGAACCTGTACAAGGGCAAGAGTTGTCGCTCAGCGGTAGAGGGCTCGCCTAGCACGTTTGAGATACTGGGTGCAATCCTCAGCACCACATAAAAATAAAATTCAATAAATGTATTGTGTCAAAGTACAACTATAATTAAATACTGAAAGAAAAAATTACCTATAGAGTGAAATTGTATTGAGTGATTTAAGTGAATAAAGCATTGAAAATAGAAAAAAATTAATTTATATTTGTTATACTAAAATTAATGCAGCATACAAGCTCACAAACAATTCTTTTTTAGTTTTGTTACTGGGGATTGAACTCAGGGGCACGTAACCACTGAGCCACAGACCAAGCCCTTTTTTTTTTTTTGTATTTTATTTAGAGTCAGGGTCTCACTGAATTGCTTAGCACCTCGCTAAATTGCTGAGGCTGGCATTGAACTCATGATCCTACTGTCTCAGCCTCCCAAGCCGCTGGGATTATAGGTGCTCACCACCATGGCTGGCTCAATTCATTTTTTTTTAACTTGTTATTTTTAAATGGAATATTATTTCCATATAATTATTGAAAAAACTACATTCCTAATGAAAATAGCAGTGTGAAAATAAATCACAAGTTTTACTTTTCAATCACTTGATGGAATTCAAAGAGAGTGAGAAGCAAATAAGTTTGAAATTTATCTTCAAGAACTGTATATGACAATAGATGAAACTTCTTCATACTAACTTATGAACAACAGAAGTTTTTTTAAAAAGAAACAGAATGTAGAAGCTTTTAAATCTATTCGTACCTCCCAGGAACTTAACTGGAGGAAGACAAAATTCTTGGGCAATGTTTTACTATACATCTAAAATGAGGTATTATAGAACCTCAGAAATTGACTATTTTGTTGGATAACAGTCAATTTGAATGTCTGGCATCTGAACCCTCTTTCTCCTTAAAGAAACCTTAGATAGTGAGATCTGTTCATGGTCTCTTCTATAGTACATAAAAACTATTAGTAACTCCTTTGCCCCATCCCCTGCCAGCTAGAACACGTACATATACACCAAAGTGCTCTCATTGGCAACTATGAGTACTGAATGTGATGTCTGGTAGAGGCGCATTTAGATTTTTTTTTAAATGAATATCAAGGTAGGAGAGATGTATTGTTATCGGGCAATACATTTGCAGAAGTGTGGAAATAAATATTCAGGGGCATTTTAGTCAGTTTTTTACTGCTGTGACCAAAATACCTGACAAGAACAACTTAGAGGAGGAAAAGTTCATTTGGGCTCAGTGTCAGAGGTCTTGGTCCATGGTCAGTCAGCTCTATTTCTCTAGGTCAGAGGTAAGACAAAACATCATGGCAGAAGAGCATGACAGAGGAAAGCTGCTCAGCTAATGACAGCGAAGAAACAGAGGGCGAGAGGGAAGAAGGAACCAAGCAAAAGAAAAATCCTTCTAAGACATGCCACAGTGATCTTCTTCCTCCAATAAGGTCCCATCTCTCAGTAGTCCATCTAACTATCAATGAATCCAGAGCAATCATTGCTTACAAGTCTCAACTCTGAGCATTGCTCATTGAGAACAATGATTTCAACACATGAGCTTTAAGGAAGAACATTCCAAATTCAAACCATAAAAAGGGGTAATAAGGTCTAACAGCATTGCAAGGTGTGTCTAATCATGTCAATGATCAAAACAACAGCAAGTGTCCAACTGGAAAATGGCTAAACACTGAGGAGACTGCTGGTGCATCAGCATCTTGTCCATGCCTTGCCTCCCTAGATTCCCACCTGAATCTGGTCCTATGACAATTCTGTAAATTATGTGAATCACTGAATACACTTAGAATAAATTTATGTTATCCTATGTTGCCCAATCAGTTTCTATATTTCCAGTCAAGAGATCTCAATATGCAATAATAAAATTCAGTCAACCAAAACTAAGAATTTAAGTTTTCAAAAACAATGCTACAATTCAATCATTCCTTTACTTTTAAAAATAGTTGAATTTGTAACTTAAATTTAAATTAAATTTAAATACATTTGTAACTTACTTTAAAAATACATATTACCAAATACTAACATATGTAAGTAGCATAGTATTTATATAAAACAATGTCTTGTATGTTATTATTGGATTTTCTGTATGTATTTATTCTAATAATGGTATCTGAGTATCAATTTTCTATTAGTGATTACTTTTGAGTATAGTGTTTCAATTGATGGAAGGACATTTTCTTGTACTTTTCTATATTGCTTGAACATTATAAAATGCATTATAATATTATATGACTAATGAAATTAGTCTATTAAGATGTTAGAAACTAATATTTACAGGACTTAAAACAGGAATGTTTATTAAAATCCTGTTTTTCTCTAAGAGGGACACATGCTAGATAAGCAATGAGTTTGTGACTGAATGACAACATGAAAAAACACATTGAACTAAGATCCAGAACTTACTTAGATTTTGACTATTTGTCCTTGAAATATGGATTGCCTTTATTGACTCTGTATTTTGTTGTCTGGAAAATGAAGTAATAGGATCAAGCAATCTCATACTTCTTAGGTTTATGAAACTCTATGACTGAAGGTTAGAATTAGTTATATAATCATACAACTTCTATACATATTCATATCTTCTATATATAACTTCTCTCTCTCTCTCTCTCTCTCTCTCTCTCTCTCTCTCTCTCTCTCTCTCTCTCTCTCTCTATATATATATATATATATATATATATATATCTGATAAGAACACCTTTAAGTCAATGGTGGATGCTCTTTTTGGCCTTCTGCACAAGAAGTTCTGGAGGCTTCCCTAGAGTGGAACTGGTGCACGCATGGTTGTTTCTCCACTTTCAATTGGCTGTGTTACTGATTAAGGCAGCTTGCACATTTGTTTAGCTGTAAAGGTTCTTGTGCTTATATTTGAAAATGTATTCTTGTTGAGGGGGCTGGTGGATAACTAGTGACTAGAAATATTATGATTTCTTAATTTTTTAGCTTATGTTTTATTAACAATAGTTACAAGAAGTTTTGATATTAAGAACACAATGTGGAATGATTACCTCAAGCTGATTAACATAACCATTTCCTCCCTTACTTGTTTGTGGTGAGGCATTTGAAATTTACTCTTAGCTATTTTGAAATATGAAACATTTTATTATTGGCTATATTAAAATCTTAAATGGTTTTATGCTACCCAAAATCACCTATTACAACTAACTACCAATATGTTAAAATCATCTATTATTTCAACAACTTTCTTACCTAGTAAGTACTTTACAAACTTCATTTGATATCAAACTTGATTAGCTATTGAGAGCTTTGAATCCTCATATGTATAGCTAAATAGATGGATATATATGTATATATAATGAATATATAAAATTTTACAAATATATATATGCATAAAATGAACACTGTGGAGATATATATTCTATCTATATTTATATAGAGAGATATATAGATATATATGTCCACTTTTAAAACCTAGGCTTTTATCCTCAATATCAGTTAAATCATAAACTGATTAAATTATTAGATATTTAATAGCTAATTAAAATATGTGCCTTTGATTTTATTCTATACGTTTATTAATGCATAACTTTATATTGACTTATATCCTCACACCAGTAAGATGCTAATCAGAAGTCTTTAGTAATCTGGTCAGTGAGTAAAATATCAATGCACCATTTGTAAAAATCCACTCACTAGACTATATCAGTTGTTGAAATTTTATTTGTGTCTATTTTATTGTTCATCTAAAACAACATACAAACCTAATATGATGAGATTAAGTATTTAGTTTTCCTTGTGTCACTGTGTGAATCCTATAGACTCTCTTTTGATATTTAACTTTCATTTATGCATATATTAATTAATGAAAATATTTCCAGGTACTGTTTTTCATTATTAGTTATGACATCACTTGTTACCCAAAATTATCCCTTGAAATTCTCAAATGCAACTGAGCCCCCACCAGTTGAAAAGTAAGATAATTTGCTTTTCAAAAATATAGATTATTAAATACACACTGTTGTTTTAAAATTATGTAATAGAAAAATGTCAAAGTTTGAAGCTATATGTTTTAATAATAACAATAGTTCTACTTCCTTGAGCTGGCCTAACATTTAAAAAATAACAAAAAGGGTACAAAAGCACCATTTGGTAAGACTATCTGTAAGAAATATTACTTGTGTGGAAAGAGCAAGTATCTCAATTCCAATAGCATGAGATACACACAAGAATCATGTATGACTTGTGATATCAAGACCTAAGAACGTGTATTTTTTAAAAATTTAAATCCATTTTATTCTTTTCACATATATGTTGTAGAATTCCAAATTAGTCACTGATAGTATTTCTTTAGTAAGGCTGTGTTAAAATTTCAGCAATCTTTTAAAAATATTATGCAGTTCTATATTTATTGTGTTGTACCTCGTCCTAAGTGCAGCCAGTTAAAAAAGTTTCATATGTATTTTTCCAGTGTTAATTCTCACACACTGTACCCTTTTGAAATTTCCATCTATCCTAAAGAATGAATAGAAGAGGCCATAGATATTGCCTTCTTATCCTTGAGATTTCACTTGTATGAATGTGAAGATGCTTGAGAAACTATGCTCAGATATTCATTGTAAGAATGTGTATTTTTAAAATATCGCAAGGCAGGGAAGGTAAGAATAAATTTCCAAAAGGTACAAACTGAGTACAATAAGAAGTTCAGTGGATTAGACAAAGGAAAATGAAGGGAAGCGAGTGGGGATGGGAATAGGAAAGACAGTAGAATGAATCAGATATAACTTTCCTATGTTTATATATGGATACACTACCAGGGAAACTCCATATCATGTACAACCACAAGAGTGGGATCCAAATTAGAATAAGTTATACTCCATGTATGTAAAATATACCAAAATACACTCCACTGTCCCATATATCTAAAAAGAACAAATTTTTAAAAAAAGAAAAGAATGAAGTAACTCCCTCTTTCTCTGTATCAATTATTCATCAGTAATTAGTTAGAGCCATGATTTCATCCCAGTATTTCCAATTCTAGCCCAACACCACCAGTCTCATGCTAGACAATACACAGATCTCACAGTCTAACACCAAAGCCTTTTACCTCTCCCCAGGTACTGACACTGCTTCATGCACAAAATATTCCTCACAGTGCACAGTCTTTATCTCTTCTTACAGGATCTCCCTTCCTATTTGTATTCCCTGTTCAACCTAGTCAAGTTCTAAAAATCCTCTCTGGGTCAGAAGGATTTCCCCCAAATCAGATGTTTTGCTCAGCCTCCTCTGAAGGGTTTAGATTTGACTGTTCAGGAAGGGAAAGAGAAGAGGAGAAGAAAGAGGAAGAGCTACTACCATTGCTTTTAGAATTATTGTTTTTAATTAATATAATATCTAAATTCATCTGTGAAAGTTCATAAATATTTTCTTGCTAAAAAAAGCAAGTGTTGTGGTTTGGATATCGACTGCCCACCAAAGACTCATATGTTGAAGGTTTGTTTCTCAATGCAACAATGTTCAGAGATGGGGTTTTTGGAAAGTGATTGAATCATGACCTAATCAATTAATTTATTTATTGAGGGATTCATAGCTGAAAGGATTATTGGTAGGTGGGGGCAACTACAGGAGGTTGAACCTAATTGGAGGGAATGGGTTCTTGGGGGCCATGCCCTTGGGGACTATATCTTGTCCCCAACCACTTTCTTGCTGTTTTCTGGCTGCCATGAGATAAGCAGCTTTCCTTTGCCACACCCTTCTGCCCTGATGTTCTGCCTCTCTACAGCCCAACAGCAATGGAGCCAGCTGACCATAGACTGAAACCTCTGAAACCAGGAGCTAAAGTAAAGTTGATTTATTTACTCTAAGTTGATTTTCTCAGATATTTAGTCACAGTGATGAAAAGCTGAACTAACTCGGCTTAAGAATTTGAAGAGAGAGCAGGGGAGAAAGTAAGCTGAAATTGATATGTATAATTAACAGGGAAAAAGGAAATTTCTGAAGTGAAAATAATTAAGCTCTGAATGATGAAAGCGATATGAAATGAGGGAACACATAATTCTTCCTATAATTAAATGAAAGAAGAAATTAATGTTCAGCAGGTGTATGTGATACAGGGTGAAATGAAGAAGGGAGGAAATGAGAAGTGATTGAGCTTTGTGTTGGAAGGAGGTTGTGACTAGCAGAAGCCACAGAAGGGTGGTAGAGGAGACAGGCTGGACAGAACCACTCCAAAGAAGAAATAACACACCTCAAAGTATAGTTTTGTTTACTGATCCCTAGAGTGTGTTCCATGTGTTCATCAGGGATTTTGTAGGAGGAAGAAAACTTTGAATTTAAGTAAAGAGGGAAACAAAAAGATAAATGAACGTCTTTACTATTGGACTGCTTGGATTCAACGATATGTTACTCTACCCTATGAGTTTCCAAAAGGTACAAACTGAGTACAATAGGTTAAGCATAAGGGCAAAATGATACAAGGCCAAGGTTTGACTGATTTTATTGGTTAAGATACAAACAGCTACATTGGATTCAGACAATGACACACTCCCCCAGAGTCTTTGACTCAAACATCAACAAAATAAAGAAAGGCAAAACAAAAGCCTCTGAAATAAAAAAACCCCATGACTACAGAGTATTGTAATTTGCCCCCTGGCCAGGAAGCAAGGTCTAGACTCCAACTAAGTGGGTTTTTATTCTGTAACTCTATTCTGAGGTGGGTAGAGAAACAGGTCCCACATTTCATTGGAACATGAAAGCTAATGAAACATGACTCATGGCAGCTTCCCAGGGGAGAGGGGCTGGCCATGTGGTCCTCTCCAATCGTCTTCTAAGAAGATGACAGGCAACTCTGGTAAGATTCAGAAAAACTAATTAAAAGCCCACACCTGGGTGGTCAGTGTGGATCTGCCTCAGTTTGCCAGGACATCCTGGCACAGCTGTTCCCATGCAGTATTTCCCAGAATATTTGATCATAGGACACTCATCTTTCACATTCCTCACAAAGAAATGTGATGGCTTCTCTAGTCTAACTCTGATATATATCTCTATCCGAGATGATCATGAGGGAGTAAATTAACTCTCAGAGAGGTCCAGGAGAAACAATGCTGAAGAGTGTCCAACAAATGTAGAGAAATGTGAAAATCAGGAGGTGCCAGGGGTCCAAGGGGAGGCAATCCCAATAGAAGTGAGGAAAAGTTTGTGTCTCCTGGAGGAGCAGAAGAGCGGCAACCAGGACTGAAGTGGGAAGTTTATCAGGCAGGTGGGCCACACATTTTACAGATAAGCCTTCTGCGGGCAACAGTACTCCTCCAACCTCTACTGACTATAAATAAGGAGTTCCAACTATGCTGTGCTTTATATTTTGACTTGACAAATCCTGAAATGGGCCTCTATACTTCCCTATACCAATATCCTTATACTATTTTCCAGCCTACTGAAATATGCATCAATTCCTAAATAAGCTATGCTTTCAGACTAGCAGGTACTAATGGGTACTATTCTCTTGAGATGATCTTACAGTCTACTGTCTCTCCCTTACCTGAAGAAATTACACATTGTTTTAACTTTTGGCTTAGATGTCATATATTTGGGAGAACATTTTAAGATACACCTACTTCCTCCCGAAGATACATAAGGGCAATGCAGGGAGGAGAGCAGTGAACGTTCCTAATATACCATGTTTGCCCTGAGTGTTTAGGCTCTTTACTCTGCTTGAATACTTGCCCAGTTCTTTTACTAGTTGTGTGGTTATTTTATATTTACTTATATTTCTGTCATTGTACATCGTGTCTGACACATAGTAGGTAGTAAGAAAGTGTGTGATAAATAAAAGAATTGGGAAAAGCTAACCCTACATTTGGCCATTGAAAAGACTCTCTCCTTTGACCAAAAGGAATCAAGCTCTTCTGAGTCCTTTATGACTAGGTGTTTTTCTTGAGTTTCTCTCTCTGCCCTTGAAGAATTCAGTCTAAATATGAATACTAAGTCAATTTAGCAAAAATTCCTCATCCTTGTCATCTAACCACTCTGGATATCTTATTACCTTGAACTGCTTATAGCAAGAATTCTGTTGAGTTGTTCTAGCAAGAATCTTCCTTACCATCAATGTTTCCTCTTAATAATTTTATATTAAATCACCCCAACCTGCTCCTTGGTTATAAATCCCCACTTTTCTGTGAAGTTCATATCAAGCTTAGTCCTTCTCCCCAATTATAAGATCCTACCACAATGCTCTTTATACCATCACTATGACCTCGCTTGAATAAAGTCTGCCTTATTTCTTTAAAGAGTTAAAGAGTGTCATTAATCATTTTTTCCTTTAACATCAATCATTAGTACCACTTCACAGGACATCAGTAATTTTTGTGTGTTTCAGTAAAAACTATTGAGTATGAGAGACATGCAGTCAGGTTTCAAAACACAAGAAGTGCCCATGGAAAGAAACAATCCATAGGAAAGCCAGGAAGAAAAACTTTTAAAAGGACTGGTATTGTCCATATACAACTCAGGTATTAAAACTCATCAAATAACTCCTGAGATAGATATAGATATTATCTTTTAAATTCTTACTAAAAACTAAATTATAAAAGTTTTAGGTATTTATTTAGCTTGGTCACAGACAATCCTTGAGCAATAAAAAAGCTAAAGCTGATGTCAGTAAATATTTATGTTGTTATAAATGCTCTTGGAATATCAGAACATTTCACAATCTCAAATTATATTTGATGTTAGTATAAATGGGTTTAAAAATTGAAGTTTTCAAAGACAGTAGAAAATGTCAGGCATCAAGTCTTCATCATCTAGTCCTTCCTGATTACCAGACCTCATGTTTGTAGGATCACTGTCACCAGAGTTTGACCACACCTGGAAATGTGTTATGAATTAAAGGGGTTCTGAAGTGAAATTTATTCCTATAGGGACAGTAACCAAGCAGCCTTATCAGTTATCAGCAATGCTTTTTTCCTAATGCTACAATTATGCACCTTGATGATAAAGGTAAACTTAGTTTCCTCACATCAGTCCAGTTTCCTGATGGAGGATATCACCTCTAGTCTGAATCCCAGATGTTTTGGGTTAGGTTTAGACACACTATCTGGATCCAGTCATCCATTCCCCCGTCTTAATTATCCATCCCAAAACTGAGATAATGATTTCTCTATAAATGCCTAGATATTTTTACTTGAAGATTCTATTTGAAATTTTATTTTAATTTGATTAGATGAGGATAAAGACCATTAATGCGGCCCCTGTACTGGCCCATTGGTGAAGGGTCAACATCTTCAGCTGCTTTAGTTAATTCACTTTAGTTAATGAATGCTTTCCAAGTTAATAAAATAATTAATCACAAAAAATCTACTTTTCTCTGTATCATTATATTTTCCTAACCTCACTAGTGATAAACTTAAAGTATAATTTCTTAAACGATAGAACTACTGCTTGATATGTGTTAGCCAATAATAGAAAACATCTAAGCTACCTGTTTCCTTCCCACAACCCTCAGTCACAGGTAGAGAAACTTTCTTAATAACAGAACCACATGGGCTTCTGAGGGCAACTTCCTGAGATAATGTGCAGTGAGTTATTCTTGGACTGAAGCAGCTATGGCCTGGCGTCTTTCCAGAGGACAAACTCAATAGCAGAATTAGACCTTGCTTGTCCTTTGAGATGCCCTGAAGGTCCTCACCACAGAGATATTTCCTGCCTTTTGTGGCACAGGCTTTTTGCCTTCAAACACAGATTACTCAGCCAATATATTATTTGCTTTGTATCTTAGAATTTTATTTGTTTCTCATATTTTTAAACAAATATAGTTTCATCGTTTTGCCAAAGATATCTAAACTGTCTTTAATTGCTGTCACGCATACAAGATAGCTACATCCTCTAGTGTGTCTAGCAAGAACTTTGGGACAAGCACACTATTTGCATTAAATGGTTGGAATATATATATATATATATATATATATATATATATATATATATATATGAGACTATATATCACATTACTAGAATGTACTTACCCTTAAAATTCTTATAATCCCAGTCAATAAAAATATACTAATATAATTAGCAACAGGACCTGTATGGAATATAAGAATCCCTAAATGCTTAAAACTTTACAGATTTGTATTAGTTATCCATTGCTGCACAAAAGTTACAAAAATTTAGTGACTTCAAACAGTAAGCACTTATTATCTCATATCTGTGGGTTAGACTGTAAGATAATAAATGTTTAGCTGGGTTCTTTGGCTCAGCTTTTCTCACAGATGTCATTAAGGTGCCATCCAGGACGTAAATCTCAAGGCTAGACTGGAGGAGGATCCACCTCCAAGTTCACTCATAGGGCTATAAACAGGCATTAGGTCTTCCCTAGCTCTTGGCCAGAAACATTCCTTCCTTGCCAGTGAAGCCTCTACATAAGGCTACTTGCAACATGGCAACTTCCTTCCCCTAGAGGGAGAGGAGAGAGAGACATAGCAGACAAGCCAGTTCAATGTCCTTTATAACCTTATATTGGAAGTGATGGCCCATCATGATTGCCAGATTTTATTTGTTAGATTCCATCCAGTAGGTAGGTCCAGCCCACAAACAAGGGCAGTGAAATGTATAGGGACATGAATATCAGGAAGCAAGGTCAATGGAAGTCATTTTAGAGACCACAGGATTGCTGCCTAATTTCTCTTTCATTTTATTGTATTCATTCATAACTCTTCATAAATACTTCCCAAGAAACTTCCATGGGACCAGCTTTGTTGGCATTGAGAAAGTAGAAGAAGATGAGACAGATACATTTTTTTTTCATAAAGGTGATTTAAATGGGAAAAAAGAAAACCAAATTGTACAAACAGGCTTTAAAAAGAATTATATTTTAACAGGGAAAATATTTTTATCTATACATTGAGATATTTTTCTTCTGGATAAAGCAATTTATTTCCACTCTAAGGGACACAGAGAAAAAGAAGAAAAGCATCACCAGGCATGAAACCTTTATTTCCCAAGGTTTCTGGAGGAAAGAGAGGGGATGATGAGGGTCAAATACTATACTTTTTGTCTTTACTCTAAGCCAAAACTACAATGTGGTGAGGAAAATATAAGAAACAAGTATAGATATTTAGAATACATGTGGACAGAGGATTTTGTTTCTGTATTTGTGCAGCACAGATTAGGAAAACTTTAAGGTACCCTAGAGAAGCTCTGTGCCCAATATAATGCCAATCAGTCAGTAGTGAGGAAGTGGCATAATGGTAAGACAAATTAATAGCAAACATAAATCAATATTTAATTTTCCAAGAGTTAATTGGCAAGGTCATCATAGAAAAAGTTGGAATACAAAAATTTTTTGTACAGATACCACAAGAAAGGTCTTAGATGGACACTGGAGCCTAGAGAATGTCATGAACCATTCAAGAGGTCAGCAGTACAGAGAGAGTGATGAAGTGATTAACTCAGAGACTTAGTTCTGACCATTTTCTGGGTAAAAGCAAAGGTGTGCAGTGACTCAGAGTCTAAAGGACACGTATTGTTAGGAGGCTGTGGAAAGGAATCCCTTGGACAGCCCAGAAACCAACAAAAGTTATCAAGGGATAAAGCCAGCAGCTGAGACATCAAGCCAGAGATCATTCTGGGTAAGGCCACCATCGGGGCAGTGGAACACCAACTATGAGTCTCACAAGCCTTGGGTTTCAATATCACATGCCTTCCAGGATATGGGAGGATCCATATTCTAGATCTCTAATGAGAAATGAAAGTGACAGGAGGATCTGCCAGCTGTCTTTTTGTAAGCAGCATACAATGCTTCTATTCAATAAGCTACTATATTTACAAAAGTTTTTAACTTCAGGTAGATCATTCATGTTTTTAGGAATTGCTAACCAGCTGATTATGTTAAAATTCAAAAACAGAGTGATTCAATAGCTTTGATTCTTCAGAGACAACATAATATAAACAGTTAAAAACAAGCTAGGATCAGAGCAAGAAAAGTTATGGTAAGATGAATAAGAAGAATTGTATTCCAGGTTGAAAATTTACATTTTTTGTACTGTTCCTGGGGTACATTGACAATAGAGAAAATGTATATATTTTATTGTTTTTTCTTTGAATAACTAAAAACTCAATTTTTATAATTTGTATGTAGGTTAAATACATTCTAACTTCACTATATTTTTCTTAAAAGAATTGACAGATGTCTTAATAAACTATAACAGATGGCTTATACACAAAGAAGCATCATCAATTTCTGTGTACAGTTTAAAAATTACACAAAACATCTGTAGACTAGTAATGAGTCTTACAATTTTTCCATTTTATGCATAATACTGTTTGAAAATACATAATTAAATGTGCATTTTGTTAAGGAAATCTTCTGACTCAGTCATTAAAATAAACTTTTTCATTTTCAAAATGTTATACTTACATTTGTTAATCTGCCGTTTCATTTATTTTAGTTTCCAAAATGCAATTAATCTATATTGATCCACTTCACATACAAATGGCCCCTTTTGGGAGCTGTCATTATCTATCTAGTAATGCCAGTTTCCCACTGAAACACTGATTTTTTTTCTAATTGATAGATAGAAGTACATGCTTTTATCATGTACAGAACGATGTTTAGAACTATGTATACATTATGTGGAGTGGGTAAATCTATTTAATTTACAGATGCATTGTTTCACATAATTATCATTTTTGTAGTATATTTTTGTAGTGAGAGCAGACAACATCCACTTTCCTTTTTGCAAGAATATAATACATCAGCTATTGTCATCCAGCTATAATAGATCTTGTGAAATTTATTCCTCCTATCAACCTATAATCATATATAGTTTGACTAATGTATCCCCATCCTCCCCTGTCCTCTAACTACTCCAGCTTCTGGTAACCACCATTATACAACCTAATTATATGAGATCATCTTGTTTAGATTTCACATGAGTGAGATAATGAGGTATCAAAATAAGATATATAACTGGGCATGGTGGCACATACCTGTAATACCAAAGACTCAGGAGGCTGAGCCAGGAGGACTGCAAATTCAAAGCCAGCCTCAGCGATTTATTGAGGCCATAAGAAATTTAGTGAGACCCTGTCTCAAATTTTTTAAAAAATTAAAATTAAATTGCTAGGGATGGAGCTCAATGGTAAAGTGCCTCTGGGTTCAATCCCTGGTATCAAAAATAGAAGGAAAGGAAAAAGAAAGAAAGAGAAGGAGAGAGAGAAAGAAAGGAAAGGAGAAAAATAAATGACCAACAGACATATGAAAAAAAAATTCTCATCACTAATTATCAGGGAAATGCAAATTAAAAACACAATGAGATATGAAATGTCAGCTCACTTCAGTAATAATAGCATTTATCAAAAAGACAAAAGAATACTGGCCAAATTATATTGTTATCTTCTGTGCATGTACAAATTTGTAACAATAATTCCCATAATTATGTAAAACTATAATAAAAATGTGGGAAAAAATATAAAGATACAAGTGTTGGTGAAGATGTGAAGAAAAAAGAAACTTTTCATGCTATTGATGGAAATGTGAACTAGTTAGCCATTAGAAATAATAGTACGAAAGTTCTTCAAAATAGTTAAACATAGAACTACAATATGATCATTGGATCATACTGCGATCACTGGATTCCAATACTGAGCATGTATCCAAGGGATATGAAATCCATATGTCAAAGCATGTCTGCATCCTCATTTCATTGCAGCATTACTCACAACAGCCAAGATGTGGAATCAACTTCAATGATCAACAATGGATAAATGGGTAAAGAAAACATGGTACACATACACCATAGAATGCTATTCAGCCTTAAAAATAGAAGAAAGAGCTGGACATGGTGGTGCACACCTGTAATCCCAGCAATTTGGGAGGCTGAGGTTGGAGAATTGCGAGTTCAAAGCCAGCCTCAGGAGATGAATGAGGCACTTAGCAACTCAGTGAGACCCTGCCTCTAAATAAAATATACAAAAGGGCTAGGGATGTGGCTCAGTGGTTAAGTGCCCTGGGTTCAATCCCTGGTACCAAAAAGAAAAAGAAAAAATAAATAAAAACAAAAGAAAGAAATTGTGTCCCTCATAACAATGTGAGTGAACCTGGGCTATATTATATTAAGTGAAATAAGTCAGGCATAGAAATACAAATATGGCATGATCCTTTTATGTGTAGAATCTAAAAAATATGTGCTCATAGGAGCAGAGAGTAAAACAATGACCTCCAAGCATTAAATGGTAGGTTTGGAGAGATTGGGAAGGTATTGGTTAAAAGATATAAAATTTCAGATTCAGCAAATCGCCCCACGGCTAGAGTCTGTGGCGCGCACTGGGAAACGAGGAAATAGCAACACAAAGATACAGCGCTGCAGTTTCCGCGGGCTTCTGCCAGCTGTGCAATCACCGTACTAAGTGCTGAATTCTGGGTTTGAGACGGGGGAAGGAAGCGGTCCAATTCGGTTCTCCACACCAGTCAGACCATAGAGGAAGCCAGCGGCCACCATCTTGGAGAGCTGACGTTACCATCCCTGTTTTCGACTGATCGCAGCTCATTCAGCCATAGAACAGGTAATTTCAGGCTGCCATTCGCCTGCGGCTCGCAGACAACTTACTCAGGCTCAGTGCTAATTAACCCACGGAAACTGCTTCTTGGAGCCTGCTCCTATCAGAACATACACCGAGCACGGAGCAGCCGAATTCCGGCTCCCGGAACTGCTCTGGCCCAGGGCTAAAGAATCCGCGGAAACTGCTTCTCGGTCCGGGTCCTGCTGAATACTGTGGAGGGAAAGAAATGCTGCCATTCGCAGGGGATACCAACATGGCAGAGATCTGATGTCATCAGAAAGCAGCAGAGGAGAGAACTTCATCGATACCAGCGGCGACAGAAACAGTTGGTCTCCTGGTAAAGAAAGTGAGTCACAAACACCCGAGTCTCTCTCACTTTATCATCAAGCCAGAGGGGCAGAGCAGAGCCGCCGCCCGCGCCTGGAACAGGACCAGCGGCCCACCGGCGTGACCCCAATTGGAGTAGGGGCAGAACAGAGTCGCCACCCGCGCTCGAAAGGTAGGCAGATCTGCGACCGACCAGCGGAACAGGCCCAGTGGCCTGCCGGCGCGACAGACACGTCACCCCATTTGGAGAAGGGGTAGAGCAGAGCCGCCGCCCGTTCCCGCAAGGTAGGCAGACCTGCGACTGACCGGTGGAACAGGCCCAGAGGCCTGCCGGGGTGGTAGGCACGTCACCCCAATTGGAGTAGGAGCAGAGCAGAGCCTTCGCCCACGCCCGGAACAGGCCCAGCGGACCGCGGGTGTGGTAGACAAGTCACACCAATTGGAGGAGGGGCAGAGCAGAGCCGCCGCCCACGCCTGCAAGGTAGGCAGACCTGCAACCGACCGGCGGATCAGGCCCGGTGGCCTGCCAGCATGGTACACACATCACCCCAATTGGAGTAGGGGCAGAGCAGAGCTTTCGCCCGTGCCCGGGACAGGCCCAGTGGCCCGCCGGCGCGGTAGTCACGTCACCCCAATTGGAGTAGGGGAAGAGCAGAGCCACCGCCCGCGCCTGCAAGGTAGGCAGACCTGCGACCAACCGTCAAAACAGGCCCAGGGGTCCGCGGGCGTGGTAGACACATCACACCAATTGGAGGAGGGGCAGAGCAGAGCACCCGCCCGCGCCTGCAAGGTAGGCAGACCGCCGCCCAACCCTGCAAGGGAGACTTTTCAACTATACAAGAGCAATATAAATATATAGGGGGAAAAAATTTTCAAAAACACAACAGTTTCACCAAGCAGAAAGAAACGCAAGCAATATGAAAAGACAAGGAAAGAAAGGACCACAAGCAATGCAGGTCAAATCAACTTTAGAAGAGGTAACAGCTGCAGCAGAAGAATGTCAGATAAAGAATTCAGGATATATATGTTTCAGATGATCTGGAGTCTCAAGGAAGACATTAGACAGCAAAATCAGACAATGAAAGATCACTTTGACAATGAATTACACAAACAAATCCAGGCAGCAAAGATCAACTATACAGGGAGACAGAGGTTATAAAAAAAAAACAAACAGAAATCGTAGAAATGCAGGAAGCAATAAACCAACTTAAAAACTCAATTGAGAATACTACCAGCAGAGTAGAACACTTAGAAGATAGAACATCAGACAATGAAGACAAAGTATTTCAACTTGAAAAGAACATAGACAGCTCAGCAAGACTGTTAAGAAACCATGAGCAGAACATGCAAGAAATATGGGATAACATAAAGAGACCAAACTTAAGAGTCATTGGGATACAGGAAGGTACAGAACTCCAAACCAAAGGAATGAGCAATCTATTCAATGAAATAATACGAGAAAACTTCCCAGACTTGAAGAATGAGACAGAATCCCAAATCCTAGAAGCCTACAGGACGCCGAATGTGCAAAATCATAAGAGATCCACACCTAGACACATTATAATGAAGATGCCCAACATACAGAAAAAGGAGACAATTTTAAAAGCTACAAGAGAAAGGAAGCAGATCACATTTAGGGGTAAGCCAATCAGGATAACAGCTGATCTTTCAACACAGACTCTGAAAGCTAGAAGATCCTGGAATAACATATTTCAAACACTGAAAGAAAATGGGTTCCAACCAAGAATTGTGTATCCAGCAAAATTAAGCTTCAGGATGGAAGATGAAATTAAAACCTTCCAAGATAAACAAAAGTTAAAAGAATTTGCAGCTAGAAAACCATCTCTTCAAAACATCCTCGGCAAAACATTACAGGAAGAGGAAATGGAAAATAACAATGAAAACCAACAGTGGGAGGTAGGACAGTAAAGGGGGGAAAAATAATCAAAGAGGAAAACAAACCATGTTTAGTAACATAAATAAACAAATATGGCTGGAAGAACAACCCATATCTCAATAATAACCCTAAATGTTAATGGCTTAAACTCACCAATTAAGAGACACAGGCTAGTAGAATGGATCACAAAACAAGACCCAACAATATGCTGCCTACAGGAGACGTATTTAATAGGAAAAGACATACATAGGCTGAAGGTGAAAGGTTGGGAAAAATCATATCACTCATATGGACTTCGGAAACAAGCAGGAGTATCCATACTCATATCAAATAAAATAGATTTCAAGCCAAAGTTAATCAAAAGGGATAAAGAGGGACACTACATACTGCTCAAGGGAACCATACACCAACAAGACATAACAATCATAAATATATATGCCATATGCCCCAAACAATGGTGCAGCTATGTTCATCAAACAAACTCTTCTCAAGTTCAAGAGTCTAATAGACCACCATACAATAATCATGGGAGACTTCAACACACCTCTCTCACCAATGGACAGATCTTCCAAACAAAAGTTGAATAAGGAAACTATAGAACTCAATAACACAATTAATAACCTAGACTTAATTGACATATATAGAATATACTACCCAACATCAAGCAGTTACACTTTTTTCTCAGCAGCACATGGATCCTTCTCAAAAATAGATTAAATATTATGTCACAGGGCAACTCTTAGACAATATAAAGGAGTAGAGATAATACCATGCATCTTATCTGATCATAATGGAATGAAACTGAAAATCAACGATAAAAGAAGGAAGGAAAAATCATGCATCACTTGGAGAATGAACAATAGGTTACTGAATGATCAATGGGTTATAGAAGACATCAAGGAGGAAATTAAAAAATTCTTAGAGATAAATGAAAACATAGACACAACATATCGGAATCTATGGGACACATTGAAAGCAGTTCTAAGAGGAAAATTCATTACTTGGAGTTCATTCCTAAAAAAAGGAAAAACCAACAAATAAATGATCTCATACTTCATCTCAAAATCCTAGAAAAACACGAGCAAAACAACAGCAAAAGAAGTAGAAGGCAAGAAATAATTAAAATCAGAGCTGAAATTAATGAAATCGAAACAAAAGAAACAACTGAAAAAATTGACAAAACTAAAAGTTGGTTCTTTGAAAAAATAAATAAAATCGACAGACCCTTAGCCATGCTAATGAAGAGAAGAAGAGAGAGAACTCAAATTACTAGCATATGGGATGAAAAAGGCAATATCACAACAGACACTTCAGAAATACAGAAGATAATCAGAAATTATTTTGAATCCATATACTCCAATAAATTAGAAGATAGTGAAGTCATCGATAAATTTCTTAAGTCATATGATCTGCCCAGATTGAGTCAGGAGGATATAGACAACCTAAACAGACCAATATCAATTGAGGAAATAGAAGAAACCATCAAAAGACTACCAACTAAGAAAAGCCCAGGACCGGATGGGTATACAGCAGAGTTTTACAAAACCTTTAAAGAGGAACTAATACCAATACTTTTCAAGCTACTTCAGGAAATAGAAAAAGAGGGAGAACTTCCAAATTCATTCTACAAGGCCAACATCACCCTGATACCTAAACCAGACAAAGACACTTCAAAGAAAGAAAACTACAGACCAATATCTCTAATGAACCTAGATGCAAAAATCCTCAATAAAATTCTGGTGAATCGGATACAAAAACATATCAAAAAAATTGTGCACCATGATCAAGTAGGATTCATCCCTGGGATGCAAGGCTGGTTCAATATACGGAAATCAATAAATGTTATTCACCACATCAATAGACTTAAAAATAAGAACCATATGATCATCTCGATAGATGCGGAAAAAGCATTCGACAAAGTACAGCATCCCTTTATGTTCAAAACTCTAGAAAAACTAGGGATAACAGGAACATACCTCAATATTGTAAAAGCAATCTATGCTAAGCCTCAGGCTGGCATCATTCTGAATGGAGAAAAATTGAAGGCATTCCCTCTAAAATCTGGAACAAGACAGGGATGCCCTCTCTCACCACTTCTGTATAGTTCTCGAAACACTGGCCAGACCAATTAGATAGACGAAAGAAATTAAAGGCACAAAAATAGGAAAAGAAGAACTTAAATTATCACGATTTGCAGGTGACATGATTCTATACCTAGCAGCCCCAAAAGGGTCTACAAAGAAACTATTAGAGCTAATAAATGAATTCAGCAAAGTGGCAGGATATAAAATCAACACGCATAAATCAAAGGCATTCCTGTATATCATCGACAAATCCTCTGAAATGGAAATGAGGATAACCACTCCATTCACAATATCCTCAAAAAAAAATAAAATACTTGGGAATCAACCTAACAAAAGAGGTGAAAGACTTATACAATGAAAACTACAGAACCCTAAAGAGAGAAATAGAAGAATATCTTAGAAGATGGAAAAATATACCCTGTTCATGGATAGGCAGAACTAACATCATCAAAATGGCGATATTACCAAAAGTTCTCTATAGGTTTAATGCAGTGCCAATCAAAATCCCAATGGCATTTCTTGTAGAAATAGAGAAAGCAATCATGAAATTCATATGGAAAAATAAAAGACTCAGAATAGCAAAAACAATGCTAAGCAGGAAGTGTGAATCAGGCGGTATAGCGATACCAGACTTCAAACTATACTACCGAGCAATAGTAACAAAAACAGCATGGTACTGGTACCAAAACAGGGGGGTGGACCAATGGTACAGAATAGAGGACACAGAAATCAATCCACAAAACTACAACTATCTTATATTTGATAAAGGGGCTAAAAGCATGCAATGGAGGAAGGATAGCATCTTCAACAAATGGTGCTGGGAAAACTGGAAATCCATATGCAACAAAATGAAACTGAATCCCTTTCTCTCGCCATGCACAAAAGTTAATTCAAAATGGATCAAGGAGCTTGATATCAAATCAGAGACGCGCCGTCTGATAGAAGAAAAAGTTGGCTACCATCTACATTCGGTGGGGTCGGGCTCCAAATTCCTCAATAGGACACCCATAGCACAAAAGTTAATAACTAGAATCAACAAATGGGACTTACTCAAACTAAAAAGTTTTTTCTCAGCAAAAGAAACAATAAGAGAGGTAAATAGGGAGCCTACACCCTGGGAACAAATCTTTACTCCTCACACTTCAGATAGAGCCCTAATATCCAGAGTATACAAAGAACTCAAAAAATTAGACAAGAAGAGAACAAACAACCCAATCAACAAATGGGCCAAGGACCTGAACAGACACTTCTCAGAGGAGGACATACAGTCAATCAACAAGTACATGAAAAAATGCTCACCATCTCTAGCTGTCAGAGAAATGAAAATCAAAACCACCCTAAGATACCATCTCACTCCAGTAAGATTGGCAGCCATTAGGAAGTCAAACAACAACAAGTGCTGGCGAGGATGTGGGGAAAAGGGTACACTTGTACATTGCTGGTGGGACTGCAGATTGGTGCAGCCAATTTGGAAAGCAGTATGGAGATTTCTTGGAAAGCTGGGAATGGAGCCACCATTTGACCCAACTATTCCCCTTCTCGTTCTATTCCCTAAAGACCTAATAAGAGCATGCTACAGGGACACTGCTACATCGATGTTCATAGCAGCACAATTCACAATAGCAAGACTGTGGAACCAACCTAGATGCCCTTCAATAGACGAATGGATAAAAAAAAATGTGGCATTTATACACAATGGAGTATTACTCTGCATTAAAAAATGACAAAATCATAGAATTTGCAGGGAAATGGATGGCATTAGAGCAGATTATGCTAAGTGAAGCTAGCCAATCCCTAAAAAACAAATGCCAAATGTCTTCTTTGATATAAGGAGAGTAACTGGGAACAGAGTAGGGACGAAGAGCATGAGAAGAAGATTAACATTAAACAGGGATGAGAGGTGGGAGGGAAAGGGAGAGAGAAGGGAAATTGCATGGAAATGGAAGGAGACCCTCAGGGTTATACAAAATTCCATACAAGAGGAAGTGAGGGGAAAGGGAAAAATAATACAAGGGGGAGAAATGAATGACAGTAGAGGGGGTAGAGAGAGAAGAGGGGAGGGGAGGGGAGGGGGGATAGTAGAGGATAGGAAAGGCAGCAGAATACAACAGACACTAGTATGGCAACATGTAAATCAATGGATGTGTAACTGATATGATTCTGCAATCTGTATACGGGGTAAAAATGGGAGTTCATAACCCACTTGAATCAAAGTGTGAAATATGATATGTCAAGAACTATGTAATGTTTTGAACAACCAACAATAAGAAATTAAAAAAAATAAAAAATAAATAAAAGATATAAAATTTCAGATAGAAAAAAACAAATTCAAGCATCTTACTATACAACATGGTAACTAAGTTGAAAACAATGCATTGGCTACTTCAAAATTAAGAAAGTAGATTTTAAATGTTCTCACCACCAAAAAATGATAAGTATGTGAGTTAATGCATATGTTAATTATCTTGATTTAATTATCTTGATTTAATCTTGATTTGTACACCACAAATACATAACATTTTTATTTACAATTATTTTAAATGGGAGAAAGAAAAGATGATATATAACTTGTTACATTTTTAATGATTGGCAGTTTTTAAAATAATATTTTAAGATAAGGTTTTGATTTATCCAATTTACCTCATAGCATCATGATAATCAGATATTTTAGACATTTTATGTTGTATTTTTCTTCAGATTTATATGAGTACTAATAATTTTACAATGCAAATAGTTAATTTTAATTATATTTACCCATTGTATAAAAGTAATTATATAATTTTTATTTTTTAAAATTTTTAGTAATAGTAGTAGTATTTATTTATTTATTTATCTACTTATTTATTGTTGTACTGGGAAATGAACCAAGGTATACTTTCCCACTCTACTACATCCCCAGACCTTTTCATTTATATATTTTATTTTGACATAGGGGCTTGCTAAGTTGCTGAGGCTGGCATCAAAACTGCAATCTTTCTGCCTCAGCCTTGTGTTCAGCTAGATATGTAACTTTTATTGAAATTATTTATCTAAATTTTAATCAACGTTACTTTGTTGATATATAGATAGAACACTAGAATTATAATTAAAATATAGCCATTTATCTGTACTTCATTATTTTTTTTTATTTTCTTGAGAAAATCCACTTATAATTTCTAAAGCATTTAAATTTTGCAATAGCATGACTTTCATACTCTAAATAGCTTTCTGTTTGTATTTCTTTTTCTTTTTCCTTCTTCATAACTCATTTTTTGAAATCTCAATTAATATTTCAACTCAAAGTACAGACTATAAATAATTTTAGCCAACATAGAATTTTCTTCCAGAATAAAAATTTTAACTTTTAAAATGTTGCACATTTAGAAAAAAATGGAGTTGTAACATAAGTTTCTAAAAGCAATTACTTGTATATAAAGTTAAGTATATTTTTGAAGTGACATTCTTGAGTCTTTTAAAAATAATATTTCTGGGCTGGGGTTGTGACTGAGCAGTAGAGTGCTTGCCTCACACATGCGATCCTCAGCACCACATAAAAAGAAATAAGTGAAATAAAGGTATTGTGTCCAACTATAACTAAAAAATAAATATAAGAAATAATGTTTCTATAATGAAATCATATATGGCTAGGATTTTTATGGGAACTTTTAAAGTTATAAATTAAATTTCATTTATAGCTACAGGGCCAATCAGAGTACCTCTTTTTTTAAGTGTGATTCTATATTTTGTTGCTTAGGGAATATGCCCATTTTATGTCCATTGTATATGATGGTCTAAAATCATTCATGATATTCTCACACTATACTTATGTAGAATCTGTAGTGATGCCACCTCTCTCTGCCACTCTCTCCTCTCTAGGACTCTCTGCTGTGAACTTCAGCCACCCTTGTCTCCCTGGGCCCTGAATCCTGTCTCCTCAATTCAGATTGACCCCTCCACCCTCCTTGGGCTCCCTCTCAATGTTCCAGGTCCAGGAAATCTACTCCAGGTAGAAAATTGTGGCAAGTTTTCTTCATTTATGTCTCATCTCTTATGATCATTGTCCTTCATTGCCTGATTGATACCTAAAATCCACTACTTTGCCTATTTTAAGTTTTTTAATGGTTTCAGGCTGAAGACGAAATCCAGCCCTTAATACTTCCTCTGAACATGAAAGTAATATTAATAAATCATAACCTCAGCATATATTGAAACAGGAGTCAAATATCTATATAAACTAAATGTGAAAATCTAAATTGCTTTACTAAAATTTTGGAAAAAAAAGATATCCACCTCATAATTACACAAAACATTCTTCAGCTCAAGAAACGATACTCTAACTTAAACAAATTATGCTTAAGCATGGAAATAAAAAAGAACCTGAGTAACCAATTCTACAAGAGAAACATACCCCACACAAAACATAAACATACTATGGATCCATAAAATGTATTAAAAAAAACTAAATATAATGACCAATCACAACTCTTTATTTAGGTGCAAATATATTAAATGAAATGCTTCAAAACTAAGTCTAAACATGTATTAAGTAAATAATAAATCACGTCCAAGCTGGATTAATTCAAAAAAGCATGAAAGTTCCCCCATTAAAATCTATCAATGCAGTGCTAACTGACAAGACAAAGGAAGCATATTGTACGAATGTCATGTAAACGTTAATAAATATTTTAAACATGTAGCTGATTTCTTGAAGGAAAATTGCATTAAACTTCCAAGTATCAAAAATAAGAGGGCATCCAAATTTGAAGCATAAGTCAAATCTTTACCTTAGTAATCATAAGTAAATTGCAATTCTATACATACATGAGATTCTGGGATTTTGTTTCCCCTTGGGAATGAATTGAATCCACAGACCTTTTTGCATAAAGCCAGTAATGGAAGAGAGTTCTCTGCTTCAGATGTTGCTCAATAGTATGTTAACAGTGAATAAGAAACAAGCAAAAATTCTATCTTGAACCTTAGAAGATCTCAGAGGTGTGTATCTTCTAGAAGAGGTACAGCGCTCTGATCTTCACAAACTTCCTATATTGGCAGGAAATAAGTTTTTTTGTTTTTTGTTTTTACATCTTTTAAAAAATTTGTTCTAATTAGTTATACATGACATGAATTGAACAGATACTTCTCAGAAGATGATATACAGTCAACAAATATGTGAAAAAATGTTCAACATCTCTAGCAATGAGAGAAATACAAATCAAAACTACTCTAAGATTTCATCTCACTTGAGTCAGAATGGCAATTATCAAGAATATAAGCAACAATAAATGTTGACAAGAATGTGGGAGAAAGAGTACATTCATACATTGCTAGTGGGACTGCAAATTGGTGCAACCATTATAGAAAACGGTGTGGAGAATCCTCAGTAAACTTGGAAATGTTTTTGAACATAGGAACTAGATCATGTAGAGCCTCATAAACCATCTTAGGGATTGTTGACTTCATCCTAATGACAAAGGCAATACCTGAAATTTTTAATGAAGTGGGTGACATGATCAGGTTTGTAATTCAAAAAAATTAACACCTTGAAACGTGTATCAAATATATGCGGAGTTAATTGTATGTATGAATAGAGCACTTAAGGTACTGTTGTAATCCAGGTGGAAGAGGAAGGCATATGGACAGTGTAATTGTAATTGAATGTAGAAAAGTAGACATACCATTATTAAGGAATACAGAAGAAAGGTCACTGGATATAAAGAGATAAGGAGAAGGCAAATGAGGATCAAAGATTCCCCTAACAATTTTAAAATGTGACGCTGTTACTGAGGTAGGAAGAATGGAAAAAGTTTAGAGGAGAAAGTGTGTTCAGTTTTGTGCATGACAATTTAAAGATAACATAATTTCTCTTATACTACTCAAGAGAATATCCAGTGACCAGTGAAGATAAGTGACCAGAGAATCTGGACATGAGTTAAAAATGTAAATCACTTGCCTGGTGGTGACTAAATTGCAGATATCAATGATTTTACCTGAGAAAAAAGTTCTAAGACTGAGACTTCAAGATTTTGAATCTTATCCAAAGAGAGGAAAATTGAGTTTGCCAAAACCACCAAGAATCAAGATGATTTATTGCTATTGAAAAAAATCCAGGAAGAATAATATTTTAAACATGTATTGGAGTTAGTGACTTAGTGATAAAAGCAAGATTTTTTTTCTATAGAGTGATGGAGCCAAAAAATTATATTAAATTGGGTTTAAAAGGCAAATACTTAGAAAGAGACACAAACTTGGGAATAGTACTGTCTTTGGAGAGAAAAGCCAAATGACTTAACTTTTTAAAGTTTGTGTCTGTATCCTCTATTCAAAAATTAGGCAAATAAGAATATTGAAGTAAATGGTAAAATATAGAAATGTTTGCTTTTATTAAAATGCCAATCTTTCAAACCAATGGATTACAGGAGTAGTAGCAGGTCCTTAAATGTAAATACTAAAGGTCACTCTTATATTACATTATAGCCTTTTAAAGAAATCTGCTGTGAATAATGTAGAATTGTTAGCAGCTCTCATTGACTTGCTTTTTTTCTTTTTCTGACACTGTAGACAGAAATCAGTTATGTCCTAACCTCTATGAGCTCATTATAGATCTGTGGCTACACATGCTCATACTGAACCTGCAATAAATTTACAACAAGTCAGTGTGATAGATTCACTTGAATCCGATAATTTCTAATAAGGGATAACTATATGATGCTTTACATTGTCAATAGAATCTGTCCTCACATCACCTGCTATTTAGCTATTGTGGTAGGTGATGTAAGTGGCATATACCTTCAGAACAATCAAATGCACCATACAGCATTCATGTTGCCAGCCACCCCCATCCCTGACCTAACCCAGGCCCTCAAACAGGCATACTTTCCATCTCAGTTGTTTTCTCTGTAGGCAGCGCTATTCTGGAATCCATGCTATTCTTATCCATGCTCTGATTTGGATGTTGCTGTGCTGTATAATCCCCTTTCCCAGTGGCTGATGCCTTCATTCCATGGCCCACAGGCCAACATTAAATCATTATGTAGAACTCCTCTATTAAGGACTTCAGAAAATAGGCAAAGTCTGATTTCCAATTCCAGGATGGAATGAGCTCTGTCTCCCCCCACCCCCTAGATCTGTGTCTTCTCTCTCCATGGCTCATTTCTTTCAGTTCATCTCCTGCCACTTAAAAAGAAGCCATCATCTTTGCTACATGCCAGGAAATTTTCCTTAGGTAATTTTCTGCATTCTCCTTACTCTGGCTTAAAGGACCACAAACTTTTATTCTTTCAAAATTCTAACTTTTGAAAAAGAAAGCTTCACCTTCAAACTACTTTTGTTTATGGATATTAAGAACTGTATTTGAAAACCAAACCACCTATAACTCCTTTGTTCCCTTCCTATGGTTATATCCTTTTTTCCCAAAACAAAGAATGCCTCAACTTCAATAAACAAATTTTTCTTTAAAAATTCAATATTTCAAAAATACTGTCACATTATTATACTGAAGAAAGGAATAGAGACTGAGTCATACTTTGAAATTTGCTTCTTTTATTTTGATACCAGGTCAGCCAATCAGATGTAAACTCTTTGCCCTTTATGTGTATTATATTTTTATGTGTATTATATTATGTATATTATATTTTTCATGGTTTATAGAAATAAAACAGGGTTATTACCATAAATTAGGCACATTATAGTAAGTATGTAACTGCTTTCTTCTACTTATTACCCAAAACTAAAACTACAGAAATATTACTGAAATTATTGATTACATATTATCAAAGCTATTTGAGTAAGCACATTTAAAATCTGTTTTTTAAATGTAGCAAATGAAACTAATAAAATACTAGATAATTATGAAAATCACTTCAATTAATCATCCCATGTACAAACCTCAGTGTTCCCTGAATGTTTTACTGTAATGTGAGTACATGTTTGTGACTGCATGTATAAGCAGGTGTTTGTCTTGGCTTTTTTATTATTATGACTAAAATAACTGTTTCTCTATCTGCTTTGGAAATCCATTAAAACAAAAACTACCCATCACAAAAATGTATCTCCAAGTGGAACTCTTTGTGCTCAATTCCAGAAGGTCTTGGAAGCCACTAGAAATACTGTCTCCTCCCATTTTTATTGGAGTCTTCAATTTTTATCTTATCCCCCAACCCCCACCAACACACACATACACCCTATGGGCAGACAGTGAAGTTGTGGGCCTAGTAGGCAGAACAGTGGGCCAGGCAGAGTCAGGGGATTGAGGGACTGGGGGCTGGGGGTTGCTGACTACTGCTAGAGCCAGCAGGCTCTGGGGACCTGGGAACCTGGTGGGTGCCAGACTAAGGAGGGAGTTGGAGACCAGGCTGGTGCCAGATGCAGTCAAGGTTGACTATTAAAAACACACAGTGGTGCACTTATTTTATAAAGAATATAAGAACTCCAACTACCTGTCAAGGATATAACTTCAAAAGCTCTGTCACTAAATAGAAAGCTTTCAAAAGCTCAGTAGAGAGAAACGGAGTTAATGGATATTCAATTCGTTATTCCAGCAATATAGCAGGAAGGATTTGCAATTTATTCATTCTTTAGATAATTCAAAATCTATCCCAGAAAAAGATAGATCATCAGCGAGCCACATACCTGAGTCCTATTACTTTTGTTCTTCTTAGTTTATAATATGCTTTAAAACTTTGTTTATAAAACAAAGAAGAAATATAATTATATTCTACATTAATATTTTAAACTCACATTATCCAAATTATAATTTCTTCATGCTCCAGGGCCTGCGCTTGCTCTCAGACATAAGAATCAAAATATAGAATAAAGGGGAGAAAGATGGCAGGTTAAAGTGAGACAGCATTTCTCCTAGCTTAGCTACCCAGAACTCAAGCAGTGGGAATACTATTTCTCCCAGGCTTAAAGTAAAAAATCCTGAAACTGGTTGGGGCAGTCTGCGCTAGCCCAACCAGAGACTGTTTGACTCATTAAATGGATCAAAAAAAAAAAAATTCCCTGAGTTTATCAATTGTCCATGGAGAGACAATCCAGGAGCCACCTTGGGACTGCAGTGCAGTAGAGCCAATGGGAACTAGAAATCCAGATTTGTGCCTTAGCAGTTAGGTCCACATGGGTCTGTCTGAGCCTGTATGGCTGGACCTAGAAAACCCATGGAAAGTCAGAAATCTGGGACATTCCCTCACTGGGGTAACACAGGTTGGAGAGGCTGGAGAGAGCCCAGCAATACCCACCCCTGTGAGCCCTGCTGGCTCCTGGGGGCTGACAGTGCTGGCTATACCAGGTTGGAGGTTGGAAGGGTGGGTGTGAGGGCAGTTGGCTCTAAGCTTGCCCAACCAGCCAGTCTGGCACCTATAATGTTCCCAGAGCCCACCTAGACTGGCACTGATTGGGTGTAGCCCCAGCCTGGTCTCCAACTCCCTCCTTAGTCTTTCACCCACCGGTTCCTAGGTCCCCAGAGCCTGTTGGATGCAGCAGTAGCCCAGCACCCCCTATTCTCCAGCTCCCTAATCCCCACCCCCTGTGACTGTGCCTGGCCCACTGCTCTGCCTACTAGGCCTGCAACTTCACCACCTGCCCATACACCAGGCCAATGCTTCACTGCCTGGCCTGATGGGACTGACACAGTTTTGTTGCCGCTGACAGGACTCATCACCCCATCCTGATCCACCTGGCTCAGGCCAACTAGGCCCGCCAGAAGTCATCATCTGCTTTGCCACCCAGCCACAGGCCAGCTGGTTTAGGATACCAGTTGCCACCAGGCCCATCTGACCCAGCCAGCTACTTCACCACCCAACCTGCCCATCTCAATGCTTGGCCTGCCTGGCTCCGGCCAACTGGGCCACCTGTCAGGCCCCTGTACCACCTGCTCCAGCCAGTTGCTTCACGACACTAATCTTCCAAGAAGGAAAGCTGGGAAGTGTTAAACCCCAACCTTCAAATTGGTAAGCAACACAATAAAAGGGAAGGATCCAACAGCCCACTGCCCATACTCCCATGCTTAGTTCATACTTCCAGAAGAAATGAAAAGAGAATGAGTCAGTCACAGACAGTGAACACGTATGCTCACTGACTATTGTGTCCACCCTAGTGGAAACAACTTCTTAATTTCTTAACATTTCATCAAGATTTCCCCTTTTATTTATTTATTGCTGTTGTGTTGGTTTTGGTTTTCTATATTGGGTTTTTGTTTTATTTCAATGTGTACTGATTGATTCAAGGACTCCTATGCAGGTACATATTTGTTTCTTTCTCCTCATTTCTAGCAGTTCTTCTATCTTTTTTTTTTGAAGGTGTTATTTATTTTCCCCTGCTGTATATTTTGAGGGTTAGTATATTTGATCAGCACATTTTGACTTTGTTTTATATAGTCTTTGCCACCATATCTCCCTTATCTCACTTTCTCTTTATTGCTGAGAGCCAAATTCCATTCTCTCTCTCTCCTCCTTTCTATTCTTCTATTTTTTCTTCCCCTCTCTCATTAACAATATCTCCTAAGTTACCACTGCATATGCCTTATTCATCCTTTGAAATTGCAAGGACTTTTCTACCCATCTATCCGTTCTTCTTTCCTCATTCTAAACTCTCTCCTTAACACCTCTTAATGCAAACTGATGTATCCAATATCTGGCCCTACCAAAAATGTCACAGCAATAATTAATACGGTAGAAGTGATAGAAAAAACCTATAGTTCGATTTTAAGCTAAACACAATTCGTAAATATTTATTATTTTTACTGATGAAAATTGCTGATTCTACTATTTATATAATGTACCAAATAATACTGTAGATATCGAAATAGGAACTAAGTACCTGGTCTACTGCTATATATTGTTTGCATAGATTACTGCTAACATTAGGCTCCCCACACCCAATCTGTGAGGTAAAAGTAACATAGAGGAACACTATAAACTCTTACGGTAGAAACTCCACAGCTTCAGATCCATCCAGATAGATGGGTAGACATACAAACAATATGAAAAAAGCGTTTACAATAGCCTCAAAAAATACTTGGAAATCAATCTAACAAAAAAGGTGAAAGAACTCTACAATGAAAACTAAAGTAAGAAATTGAAGGAGATCTTAGAAGATGCCAAGATCTCCTGTGTTTTTCGATAGGCAGAATTAATATTGTCAAAATGCCCATACTACCAAAAGCACTATACCAATTTAATGCAATTCTCATTAAGATTCTGATGGTGTTCTTCATAGAAATAGGAAAAGCAGCCGTGAAATTCATTTGGAAAAATAAATTGCCCAGAATAGCCAAACAAAACAAAACAAAACAATTATCAGCAAGAACAGTGAATCAGGAGGTATCACAATACCAGACTTTAAATTAAACTACAGAGCTCTAGTAACAAAAACAGCATGGTATTGGCACAAAAACAGACCTGAAGACAATGGAACAGAATAGAAGATACAGAAACAAACCCTCATGTATACAGTGATTTCATACCAAAGTTGCCATAAGAATATATTGGAGAAAAGATAGCCATTTCAACAAATGGTGCTGGGAAAACTGGAAATCCATATGTAGCAAAATGAAATTAGGCCTCTTTCACCCTGCACAAAACTCAACTCAAAGTGTATCAGACTTAGACACTAGAACAGAGAGCCTGCATCTACTTGAAGAAAATGTAGGCCCAACTCTCCAGCATGTCAGCATAGGAACTGAGTTCCTTAACAAGACATCTAAAGTGCAAGAAGTAAAATCAAGAATCAGTAAATAGGATGGTATCAAATTAAAAAGCTTCCTCATAGCAAAGGAAACAACAAGAATGTGAAGATAGAACCTACAAAATCTTTGCTACCTGCACCTCAGAGCATTAATTTCCAGGATATATAAAGAACTCAAAAAAAAAAAAAAAAAAAAAACCACCAGAAAAGCAAATAGCCCAATCAATAAATGGGCAAAGAAAATGAACAGGTACTTTACAGAAGAAGAAATATGAACGATCAACAAATATATTTTAAAAATTCAACTTATCTATCAATTAGAGAAATGCAAATTGAGATTCCATCTCACTTGAGTCAGAATGGCAATTATCAAGAATACAAGTAACAGTAAATGTTGGCAAGAATGTGGGGGAAAAGGTACACACATACACTGCTGGTGGAACTGCAAATTGGTGCAACCACTCTGGAAAACAATATGGAGATTCCTCAGAAAACTTGGAATGGAAACACCATTGGACCCAGTTATTCCACTCCTCAGTATATACCCAATGGACTTAAAAGTCAGTATACTATCGTGACATAGCCACATCAAATGTTTACAATAGTTAAATTAACAATACCTAAAATTGAAACAATCTAGGTGCCCTTCAATAAATGAATGGATAAAGAAAATGTGGTACATAGATAATGGAATATTACTCAACCATAAAGAAGAATGAAATTATGGCATTTGCCAGTAAATGGATGGAACTGGAAACTATCATGCTATGTGAAATAAGCCAATCCAAAAACACCAAAGGCTGAATATTCTCTCTCATGTGTAGATAATAACATACAAAAATGAGGGGGAATAGAAGTTCATTAAATTAGACAAAGTAGAATAAAGCGAAGAGTAGGGGGATAGGAATAAGAAAGACAATAGAGTGGATAGGATGTAGCTTTCTTACGTTCATATATGAATAAATGACCAGTGAAACTCCACCTTGTTGAGAGCCATCCATGGGCTGTGTATGGTGCATCGTAGCCTAATGAGGGGTTAATTCTGGCATTGGGAACCTCCCATGCCACCCCCACAGGGACTGACCATCTGATACAGGTGAACTTCCCCCTCAAGTTCTGCCAAAGATCCCACACAGCACCTGAGATAGGTGTGACATGCCAAGATGCCCATGAACTTGCTTACTGCAAGACATCACAAAGCAAGACTCCAACCTTGAAACCTTCTCCCTGCCTTTGATGTACCCCGTTAAATAAACCACAGGAGCCATCTTTCCTTTGTCTAGTTCCAGCACCCATGTGGACTAGATCTATCAGGGGCTCTGCTTTTTGTAAATATATTTCTGACTATTTGTGTTTTTTCTTCACTAATTATTTGAGACTTTAAGTTTCCAGGTGGCTTACACCCTCCTTGGCAGGAATAAGAACCCCCCAATGAGACAGACCCTGTTACTACATCAAGTACAATCACAAGAATGGGAAGTTATACTCCATGTATGTATGGGATCCTAATTAGAATAAGTTATACTCCATATATGTATAATATGTCAAAATACACTCTACTATCCTGTATATCTAAAAAGAACAAATTTTAAAAGTCACGAAAATATATAGGAAGAAATAATCTTTCAAGAAACTTCAGACCTCATGATATTAAAACTTATAAAAATAAAAGTTTATTTTTCCTTTAATGAATAACCTACTAACATTTGTAGTTCTACCAAGGTTGGAAATTTTATATTTTTCCAATAGAATAGGATAGAAGATCTGTGTGTTAAATTATAATTATGCAACACTAACATTACACATCATATCTTTCCCAATATTTTCATTCTGCTTATTTCAATATTTATATTGGAGGTGCTGTAAAATGTTCTGGATCATTTTGACTCTCACTTTGCCACTGTTCAATTTTAGGTGTTGGTCCAGAGCAATTATGAAGCTGTAAAAAACTGGCTTGTGCAATGTTTTTGTTCATTATTTACGTGTTAAAGCACTTCTTAAATTCTGGTGTAATGAATAATGACTTGTTAACATGTCTCTCTCCTTCAGTAGTATATAAGTTACTGGAAAAAATAATAGTCTTCCTCATTTTAAAGTCTTGAGTGCCAGTACAGGATATAAAATATAGAAGATATTTCCTGAGAATTGTGGAGTAAATTTTTAATGAATAAAATAAAGTATACTTTTTGCCAATATTCAACCAAGATCTTTAAAATGAGATAATTAATGGTACCTCTTCTCTTTTATTTACTACCTTTAATTTTCAATTTCTATTTTGAGGAAGTTTTTTACATATTTAAACTAAACTTTTAACCAAACAACATCATTGTATCACCCCTAAAGTATGATTTTTAAAGATCACACACTCATATAAGGTCCCAGGTATTTTTGAGATGGGTTCTTCCCATGTTTCCCAGATTGTCTTAAATCCTTGGGTCAAGGTATCCTCCTGCCTCAGCCTCCAAGTAGGTAAGGACTACAGATGCTCACTTGCAGATGTGTTCTGCTATTTGAAATAACTTGGTAACTAAAGTGTGTGTGTGTGTGTGTGTGTGTTTCAATTATAAAGCTTAAGCATAGGATGATTATAAAAATACATTGTTCAAAATCCTGTCCAAATATTCACAATATCACAATACAATATGAGAAGCAAGCATGAATGTAAGCCTAATATGAAATGATAATCAATAAATATTGATTATTTCTCAAATGTATCCTCATAAGCCATTATCAAATTCAAACCATTTTGGCTAATTTATTTTTCCTGTGTACAAACTTCTCGTGCCCTCTCAGTCTTTCCTTTAACTCCTTTGCATGGAAGCTTCCCTTTCACAAGTTCATCTAGCTAGCTGGTATCCTTTATATTTCAGCCTATCTGGTCGTCAGGTCCCACCTTGGAGCTTTATAATCACTGGGTCCCTCATTGCCTGCCATTTCCACACTTAGAGGAAATGCTACTTTTCTGAGCATGGCCAGTAGCTTCCTTAGGGGTTTTCAAGTGGAAAGAAGACACAATCCAGAATTCAAGAAATTTCATTCCATGTTCCTTCATCAATGAGAAATGAGATGCTTGTAAGCAACAGAGACAAATGCAATTCTTTCTTTTTTTTTCTTAATACTCTATAGTGTGATTTCTTCTTGTAGTTATTACAAAAGAAAGTCCAACATGGAAAAAAAAAAACTGAACCTGCTGAGCAAAGTCATTTACTTTGCTAATTGCGAATTGTTGCTTTCATTATTTCTCTTCCTTTTCCTTCACTTTCAACAACCTGGACTTGCACTTCCCATAGAATAGCCACAGTTCAATCCTTGCCTCATGCTTTGATTTCTAAAAGATGAAGGCTAAAATAGTACATATGTACAAATTAAACACAGTAGTGTTTGTATTCTTTTTACTATATAGACTTTTCACCTTCATGAGATTATGAACCTAAAAAAATTTTAGACTGCCAAATAGTTTTATTATAATTTTTCAGACATAGTCTGTTATTTCAATTTGATGATAAGATCTTACTTGAAGATTTTTTTTTTCTAGAAAGGGTAAAGATGCCAAGTGGTAAAATTAATCTGATATTAACTAACCCTTAGACATTAGTTTTTCTGTTTTTCTGTGTATAAATCCATTAAGTTTAGTTGTCTGAAAAAGAAAAAATACATTTGATTGGGAATTATTTTGAAGGATACATTGAATTCTGGTTGAAGTCTCAAATTTTTTTGTGATATGAAATTGTGAAAAATTTAGTAAAACTAGAATGAGGTAAATTTCAAGCCAATAAGAAGTCATTCATTATTTGAATAGTCAACCAGGGTAAAACCTTCTTCTGGAGGTCAGCAACATATATGCCACAGGTTGAAAATTTTAAAAGAGAGATCATTTTATTACCATCTATAAGTATTTTTAACCTGGGGCAATGATATGAGTATTAAAACATTATATCCAATACGCAAACCACTCACCTACATGGGTCAGAAGCAGTTTTCTTTTGCCTTTGTAGTCTGCATTTGATTTTTGTGTATGTGATGTGGAAGGGCTACATTTTTCCAAGCATGAAAACTCTATAGATATCACAAGTGGTGCATTACAGAATATGGAGGAGACACTCATATTGGGAAAATAAAGTGTACTTTTTGCCAATATTCAATCAGGATCTTTAAAATGGTGCCATGACTCTGATATGAACTCATAGAATTACTTTGTACACACTGTAAATGAACTAAATTAGATGTAAGGTCGCTTTCATCAGCGTGGTTAGTTGAACCTGCCTCTTCTCTACTTCATTGCTGTCACCCTATCTCAGTTATTTCTAAGATCCTTGTCTTACACCATTTAAATTAGATAAGAATCATAGTGGGGAAAACTAGTTATACTGGTTTTCTAAGGAAATACATATCTGTTCTCACATTCTTAAAATGTGACACAAATGTAAAAGAAAAGAGTGATCAAAATACAACATTGAAAAAAAAATGTTTTTAATCACATTCAACTCACAGGAAGACCTTCTAGGATCAAAGAAAAAACTGGCATGCTGGCTGTCTGCTTCTCTTCCAGCTTTAATCTCCACTCTCACCCCCTTCCTGTTTCTGAACTATGTGGACTGCATCTTAAAAGCTTCACTGCCCTCCTCGTTGCATTTGGCCAATAGGGAGCCCCAAAGACAAATGGAGAATGGGAAGAGAGTAAAATCAGCTTATTATTCATTCTCTCAGTTTCTTCATGTGAAATTGGACAATTATATATTAAAGGAAGGAATGTCAGGGAAACTAACTTTAGTTCAATGTAGACGCCCCTTATCTGTGTTTCCCGTAGCCAGCCTGAGTTTCAGCTTCTCAGCTATAAAGCAAAATGTCCAGTTAGAGCAGCTCTGCATTTTCATCAAAGAGCCAGAATCTAGGAAATTCTTATTTTCTAATCCAAATGATTCACTTTACCGTATTTTATGTCCATACTTGAATATTCTTCCAAAGCCTACTTCAGCTCCATATCCAAGTGTTTCTAATCAGCAAGAAAAACTAAAGATGGGAAAGAGAGATTTTCAATTTTTTTCAATGGAAAAATATTTAAGGATTTTTATCTCAAAAGTCCTCTTTTCTCAACTCCAGTTTTCTTACTGGTCCAAAGACTCTTCCTCATTCCTCCGCCACAGCAACAGCAGGGTTGCAGCCTGGAATAATGAATGATTATGAATTTCTTTAATCAGAGCATGTAGAAAAGTATGAAGCCAGCTCATTTTGTATATGCAATAGACCAAAGTTTAAGAAAAACAACAACAACTTTCCCTTAACAAAGTAGCAAGCTTTGGAGAAGATCCAAAATAATCTGAGTAGGGTTCAGATGTTGCTTAGGTTCTTAAGAAAATACCACTGTTACCATGTTAGGAGGGACAAATAACTGTGATATAGCTCTTCATCTGAATTAATTTAGGTTTTCTTTGTTTTTGTTTTTGGTGTTCTGTTTTGTTTTATTTCAGATACAGCGTCTTGCTGTGTTGCCTAGGCTAGCTCTGAACTCCTGAGCTTAATTGAACCTTCTGTCTTAGCCTCTGGAGTAGCTAGGACTTCAGGTAAGAGCCACTATATCTGGCTTACCTGATTTAAATTGTATAACTCTTGTCTACTCACTAAGGAAATGAAGGCTACTAAACATCACCAGTAGTTAAAAAAAAAAAGCCACAAGGAAGTTTTGACAAAAGAAAACTTATTTTTAACAATTCCAATTATCATTTCCAGGGAAGGACATTTTAGATTCATCTGTGTGTTTGATTCCCAGTTACATTGTAAATTGTTTGCACAATGGTAAGCATATGACAGGCATTCTGTATATGTGATCCATAAATGTTTACTGAATGAAGAAGTAGCCTTATAATGTAGATCTGCTTTCTCTTTGTGATTAAGTGGTGGAAACAGAATGTAGCAAGACTTTCAGGGAGTCACAAAAGTTGAGGTTTTCCAATAATACAATACTTTGTGTTCAGTTTTTGCTCAATAATATTAACCACAAAACATTTTTAAATATATTTTCCCACGTCATCCTCACATTCTCAAAAAAATTATCTCATGTAACTTACTGATCAAAACCAAGAAATAATTTTCAAATTAAATCAGAAGTTCCAATCTCATATTTTTTCTTAAAGGTAAACTATATCCAATGACATCTTGTATATTCTGAATTTGGCAAAAGCTATATCTCTAGCCATATCTATTTTCAGTGTAGAATATAGAAAACACTTGTACATATGAGTACTTGTTACATGTTACTATCATTCCCTTTACAGAGGCATTGTGAATGCTGCCCAGGACCAGCATAAAGAACTCCAAAGGTCACCTGAAGAACAATATACCATTGTTTTTGCTGAAGTTCTGCTGGATATGTTTTTTTTTTTTTTTTTCATTTACTTGTTCTTTTTGCAATTAGTTGTGACTTTTTCTTTTTTTACTATAAGCACATCAATACTCCTAGGAATTTTTATTCACCTATGTATATTGAAAACTCAACATCTTATAAGTCAAGCAGATTAGTATTACATATATTTTGGGACAAAAGGAAAAAAATCTCTTTAAGAAAGAAGTTACATATTTTCTATTCCAATTATCAATAGAATTTCCACCCAAAAGAACATTGAGTATAAATCTGGTTTTAAAGAACTTATTTTAAATATTTGTATTTGTTTTTATATCACAGGAAATAAAACCTACAAATTCAGAAACAGACTTTTACTTTTCCAAATTAATCTTTCAAAAAACATTTGCATTGGGTGCTGATTATTGAGAAAATTTCAGCAGGATTGGTTTTGTTTGTTTATTCATAACTTTTGAATCTCTAGAATATGAAAAAATATATAGCTGTTCAATTTGAAGAAATAGTTTAAAATATATATTAAGTATAATATATAATTTATTATTAAAACTGTATATTAGTATAGTATAATCATATGTCCATTAGCAATGAGTATAAACTCTGAGAAATGTATGGTTAGGCAATTTCTCATTGTGAAAAAAATCATACAGTGTACTTATATACTAACATAGCTACAGTTTCTCTAGAGGTATGATCTTAGGAACCACCCTCCTCTATGTAGTCTGTCATTGAGAGAAATACATACAGCATATGATTGTACTTAACATATTAAAATTGTGTACATGTTAAATATACAAACATTAGATCCATGTATATTTATATGGAAAGAAGTATACTGACCATGCCACCTTCTTTTCTAATAAGTTTCATGAGAAAGACCCACAAATTATTCTACAAGGATTTCTGTTTGCCGTTTAGTTTAATTTAGATTTTAACTTTTTAATTTTTTTAACATACTTAAAATTAAAAAATCAGACTCTTCGTCCAACTAACTTGTAAACCAAAACAGTAAAGCTTTCTAGCCAACATAATAAATTATTCTTTTTTCAATAATGAATAAGACTAATAAAGTAGTTGATGAAGTTATAATGGGGTATGCTTTTCACAAAGTAGTTAAAATATTTCCCATTTTATCTCTAAGTTTTAGAATTAAATAAAACTATGTCTTTAAAATATGAAACACCAATTATTCTGCTAAAAGCAAATCCCATTAGTTTAAAGGCCTCCTCATATGTCAACTACTTATAGGTAGTTGATAGGATCTATTTTTACTACTATAAAATATCTGACTTATGTCAATGAGGACAATCTGTTTTGCTAACTTATTTAAATAGTATAAATTCAACTAGCCTTTTGTTATTCATCTTTCTCAAACTTCATGTTTATAAAGTATTTCTTATGAAGTCCCCAGTACAAAATAAATTGCTGCCCACTTTAATTCCTTAATAATTTTAGTTCATAGTACAAGAAAAATAACCATTAATTTAACTTCAATTACTCTAGTTCAGTTTCAAATTCCTTGATACTCAAATAAATAAGTATTCTTTGACATACTTATGAGTAAATTTTTGTTACTAACCTTTCTAAAATGCTATGTGAGCCTAAAAAGACATATTTAAGATTGTCTGTTGTTATCCATTATTGATCAACTCATTTCCCTTTGAGTATTAGAAGCTACAGATGTTTTAGAGGCATTTCAAAAAATGGAGATTATCATAGAATCATTGCTGCACACCTGCTATATATTAAATTTCTAAACAAACATCAGATGAATGTTTACTAAATGATGAAATAAAATCCTTGCTCCCTTTTGAGAGTCAATTTTGCCTCCATCTTTCTAGTAACTGTAAGTCACTACCATAGACAGTGGTTTGCAACTTAGAATAAGTTCCTAGTTCAAGCAAGAATTAAACATTAAATCAGGTCATGTTTACTTTAAGAAAACTTTCTATAATATTTTTAAGGAAAATTATCCACACTTTTTCTAAGACGGCCAGGCAGATTTGTGCTGCATTTCTCCTACCAGAAACCCAGAAAACTGCCTGGTCAATTGCCTGGGTTGCTGACTGGTTAAGACAAATCAGTAACAACTTCTACAAGAGTACTAAAAACAGCTAAATATATTTTGCCATATTTATACCTGCAAATGTATAAGGTGCAAATTTTGAACTGTGATGTACCAAAAGGAGTGGGACAGAAGAGCCAATTTAGTTTAAGTGTTTTACAGCCCCTAACTCATAAAAAGGCACTTAAGGTGAAAGTGCTAATTATAAAAAATTCCAATATTTTTTCACCCCAGAGGGAGCTCTATGGTAATTTAAGAGTTCCCAACAAAGTAAGCTACTTAAAATAGTTCCATTTTTAAAAGGATTATTTGAAATATATCAATCTTCTTGGATAAGTTATACATTTGACTTGGTATATATTTTCTTATTGCAAATTTTCTGAATCTGGACATATGTGCTATACATCTTAAAAGAATAATTGTAGGAAAATTGTCAAAATAAAGATTGTCAAACTTTTAGTTTTTTATGACATACTTTAAAAAACATAGTGATTAATTTCCATGGCATTTTTAAAAAGTCATTTATTCTTTGAACATATTTTTGTTCAACTGAACAGCTAATTCTTTTTTTTAAGTTATCATTTTTTTTCTTACTAGCATTGCTGAAAAGCAGATCCCAAAATATGTGAAATAAATATTTCTATTACTTTTAGTCAAAAGTAAATATTGCTTTTCCTTTTAGTCCAAAGAATCATAAGTAATACAACTTCTTAAATTTATCTTTATATCATGATTTGCAGAAATTATTTAATGTTAAAATTTACATTTATCTGTGCATCTGTTCATTTTAAAACAGCAGACAACTTGTACATTAACCAGGTAAGAATTACCTATTTTAGTCCCCAGTGACATGACTAACCTGAGCACTTCATACTAGCTACGGCAAAAGTACAAATGGCACCAAGTTCCCAATAACACTCTCCCAGGGCAGGACATTCTCACTGTGGGTCATTGTCCACTTAATGTAGATGTCAATGCCCACTGAAGTGGCATTAATGTCTCTTTTTGAACCAGCTAATTGACTTCCAGATCCTCTCCAAGGTCTTAGCAACAATACTGGATCTCAGAATTCTATTATTCACATAAGATTTCCCCTCACCTCCAGCCTTCATGATGCCCAACGTGTCTGTTTCTATTCATCTTTAAATCAAAATCCTATCTCACCTTCACTGCTTCATAATTCAATCTCCTATCAATAATATGAGATTATTTTCCATTAGTTAATTTATTGATAAGAATTTATCAGCTTGACTGCTTTCATTTTGCTTCAAACAACTACTGAATTAAAATATCTTCATGACCAAGTCTCACTAAATTGTACCAGATGGGCTCTAATGCACTTCCTCACAAGGATATATCTATGTCCAAACATACATTATATCTACACTTAAATACATTTCACATGAATACTGTCTCTCTTACCAAAAGGAGACCATAATGATATCCTGTATTTATACCTCACTATAAGCAGGATGATAACTTGTTCTTTCCTCATAAAAAAATATATGAAAGAATAACTCCCTTACACATCAAAAAATGAAAAAATGCTGACGCTTTCTAAATTCATGGAATTTTTAGGTGGTGAAGTAGCTACAAGGATGCGTAGATCAGTCAGACATGAATCCTTTTTCAGAGCTTTCAAAAGAGGCCACAAAAAGAATAAGTTAAGACAAATGAATGAATAATTTAAATGAAATTTAACAGCATCAAAAGAAAAATACAGAAAAAAATAGAAGATGAAGAGTAAGGAGAGAAAGCATTTGCAATTTTGAAGTGCATTAAACTTATTAGGTGATACTTTGACTAATTTTATTTTATCATTTACAAAAAGGTGAAGTTACTCTGCATTTGTAAGTTAAGATAAAAAAAAAGATCCTGTGATTTATTTTTAAAGATGCGTAATTACAAATTGCTATAGAGATGTATCCAAAAATTGACTTTGGGGCTTACTTTTTAAATTAAGTATATATAGAAATGTTATTTTCTCATTCTTTAGACTATTTTTCATTGCAAAAATTATGTTTAAAGTGAGAAAATATAAACAAAATAGTATGCCTAACCAGGGTCTCTTTGAAACAGCATTGAATGTGTTCTAGTTTATAGAAAAAATATATATATATAACCAAATCAATAATTAAGTGCTAATTGACTAAGCATTCCAATTTAAAAAAACACAGATTATCAAAATGGATTTAAAACAAAGAAACAAAAATAGGTTGCAAGTAAAGTGATGAAAAGAGATGTTCCATGCTGTTTTACCTTTACCATAAAACTTTACTAAAAACTGGAGAAGCTATATTTATGTCAAATCAAGTAGACTTCAAGTCACAGAGTACAATCACAAACAAACAAGTATATTTCATAGGGATAAAATTTCATCAAATTAGAAAAACCTAATAATTATAAATATGTATGCTTCTAATAACAGAGTTTCAAATAACTGAAGTATCAAGTCATGTGTGTTTGAAGTTGTGAAAATTGAAACTGCCTTACTCCTTTCTCTATTTCACATTCATTAAGCTAAACCACTGAGATATTTGTGTAAAAGTTTTGGAATCATATAGGTGAGATTTTAAAATCCTTTCACATTAAAGATCAACCAGGTGAATTCAATATTTTTGCTAATAGTCTACCTAAATCCCCAGCCACAAGGGCATTTTAAAGAAAGGTTTTGTAACTCCCTCTTTTACACTTCGAAAAGATTTCTGGGATGATATTGAGCATTTCAAATCCTCCACCCACCCTTGTAGAATAGAGGTCAGACTCTTAAAGCATAGACTCACCTCCCTGTCCTTCTTTTCTTCAACACCCAAGGGTCTGGGGAAAGTAATTTATACATGCTTTAGTAAATGTTAAGAAATTGACTTCTCTAGATAAAGAAACAACCTTAGAATTAGACTTCTATAGAAACCCATATAAAATATTATTTTTAATTCAACAGTGTGACAGCTTCAGTGTAAGGGAAAGAACCCTTGATTTGCAGTATTATAAGCTTTCCTGGTTCATCTACTCATCAAATATGTGACTTTGACCAAGACTTTGAAGATCCTCTAAATTTCATTTCCCTTAACTCTAACGTGCAAGATACAAGGTATGTGGGTCAAGGTTTTCCTTACTCCTTACTTTAAAGAGTTGTCTTATAGATATAAATAGAGAACAGTAAAATATCCTTACACAAAATAGTATACTTAATGTACTTATGTAGCAGAGTATTTTGCATAATGTTGTAAATACCAAATCATTGTAAAAGTTATAGATCTTGCTCATTTTTAGTTTTCTTGATAAAAAGAGAAATCAGTAAATCATTGACAGAAATTTTGTTGTTGCTGTTCCTTTCTAGAAAGAAAAAACTCTTTTGTTCCTATTTTTAAGTCATTTATTTCAATGCCTTCATAGCCTCCATAATTTTCCTATTTTTCAAATAGAAACCAAATTTAGATCCACATTCTTGAGTATTTACCTGTACTGACTTTTATACCTGCATAATAGAATAGCACAAAGCATTGCCAATTAAGTTTAACTTGGAATTTATTTCTTATTTCCCCTTTGATATTTCTAATAATAAAATAAGCTACTGGAATTCCTTTCAATTATGACAATATCAAAGTTACAAATATCTGGGACCATCTACCTTTAAACGTAAATATATTTTTCTGTCCAACATGATATAAGTTTTATAAGACACACTGCATAAAAATTAAATCTATAAGAAAGGATAATTAATAAGTGATTTGAGAAACATTTAAATGGTAGTGAATGCATGATATTAATATTATGATATTAGTATTATCTCCTTTAAAAATTAATTTACATACATTCCATTATTATTACATGTAGCACTGATATTACATTCAGAATTTAGTAATTATGAAATATAGAACATATACCAATTTTATGTTTATATCCTAGTTTACTTACAATTTATATATTTTAATAAACAACAGGAAGGATAATTTATCTCATAATAGAAATCTATTAATTTCTTTTAATGAATAATATGGCATATTTTCCTATTTTACAAATAGTAATTCTTTGTTCTGTGATATAAACCTGGCTTACATTATTTTCATAAGAAACTCATCTAAATAATAACAGTAATGTAAAATACAGTTGGACACATTTTCATTATCTCAGTCCTAATTACTTTGAGCTGATTTTAAATCTGATCTTTCTTGCTAGATCTATCAATTCTGTTTAAAACAAGCTGGTCTAATTTAATCTCTGCTGCAGTATTGAGAAGACATTCCCTCAAGAACTTATTAATAAAGAAAATAAAATTTCTCTCCAAGATTTGAACTTTAAAATTAATACATAATTAATAAGAGAAAAGCACCATGAAGCATCATCACTGAGAAGGGAGTGAGGACAGAGGGCCTGATGGTCCATAGGTTCTTCAAGGAAGGCAGAGAAATCTGGTCCTAAATGTCCATGCCTCTTGTATTGAGTCCACACAGATTTCTAAGAAAGGCAGCCATCAATAAACTGAACAAAGAGGAGACAAATAGTTTGTAGAGTGATGGCCTGGGAATCCTACCCAGTATGGGTGTTTGCTGTTGCTAAAAAATGTAGGAAAATCATACCCTCTCTAAGGTATGCTGGTTGTAAGACACTCAGAGAAATGAAGGCAAAAACAAGAAATATGAAGAAAAGCTGGCTTACAACTGCATTTAGAAGTTCTCAGACCACTTGTGAGGAACCATTCACATAATTAACTAGTCATCAGTGTCACTGCTAGACTCCTTGTGCCACAGAAGGTCTCTATTGCTGTTATTCCAAAATATTCAAATTCCTAACAGTTGATTGATATCAGCTACAAAATTATTCTTTCCTTGAATGCTTATAATTTACCTGCATTTGTTATCACCTCTGTAAATCTGAGAATGCCTGTTTTTTGCAATCTCAATGAGCCGGCACCAACAGAAGACTAAAACCCAATGAATGCATTGTCATATCTAGAAAAATATTTTGCCTATAAAGGGGGAATGCTATTTAGTCATGAAAACATAATGGGAAAATATTACTAAGGAAATGTTGACAGTGTGCATCCTAGACTTCCCAGGTGAGAGGGAAACTAGCTCATGCACTGCAAATGTTTTGGGCCATTTTAAGACCATCTCCATGTGGTATGGATGCCTAACTCTAATGGCATTACAGTTCAATAATCTTAATACTCTATTTATTCTTATTTCATGTTAATGAGCAACCTTAGATTATGTTTCTGTTTGTTATATAATATGTAATATATAATATAATCTATTAAAACACATTAATCAATGAGATATACTATGCTGCATATTGTAATGATTTCTCGTTATGAATTGATAAATTGGCATATTTTGTTTATATCAGTTGAGCTAATTTTATTAATAAAAACATAACATTTTATGATTTCATATGATTTTACACAAAATGGATTTCCATGTCTTCAAACACTGGGAACCACAATGGGGCCATTTTAAATTTACCATGAAAATAAGTGGCACTCAAGAATACCTTTCAGGAGATAACTGACAGTGAAATTCTACACTGCTGTGGGCTATAAACTAAAGCTTCCCTTTTTTGTCTAAATTTCTATAGAAATGGCTGAAAAAGTGATAATATCACCATCCATTAATACAAAAGAGGCAAATAAATGAGGCCCATTATTTCCCTCTGAGCACATCTGTTTAAGTGTGCTACCCCTGCTCCTCCAAACTACATTATCACTATCATCTCATCTGACACCTCACTCAATTCAAATCTACTCACCCAAGAATTTAAAATCTAACAAATATGAGATATTTCACATTTTAATAGCATTTTATAATAAAGGGTTTTTTTCCATTTATTTATTTCATGTCTCATCATGAGCTTAACAATTTGGCATAAATTCTGACTGTTCTCCAAAGCAGTGTTTCTCAACATGAAATCCACGCTATTTCTGCATCAAAATTACTGGTGTGCCTGTCAAAATGAAGATTCTCTAAACCCCTAAGGGAATTCTATGCATAGTGAAATTTGACAAATATGACTCTGAAATGTGAACAACAATACATGTCCCTAATTCCTAGAATGCAGTGAGAATTAATGTCATTTTATTCTTCCCCAAATGTTTTAGCAAATTGTCCTCACCCTGGATGCCTATTTGAATCACCTACAAACATACCAATGCATGGCCATATCTTAGACCAAGTTCATTAGAATCTTTGGGAATGGAATTCAAATATTAAAATTTTTAGATGCTGCCACACCCCTCCCCCACCCTCACCCCCAGTTATTTTAATGTGTATGCAGTGTAGAAAATTTAAGTCTACGTTTTTGTTCACTACTAACAGGCTTATTCTTTCTCTGAACTTTTGTGAGTAAACAGGTGTAATAACCAGATTTTAAAATACCTTAAATATCTAAAGTAAAACCACAAACATAGATCTTACTACAAAAGTGGCTACTAATCATGAAAATATGCAATTATAAGGGAAAAATAAGTTGACTTATGTATAAGTGAAAAGAAGTAAGACTATCTCAACACAAACTCAGCACCTTGCAAAGTCCCAAAAAGCAGACCATTTCTGGGACAAACAAGTATTGTGGGTCTAATGACTAATTTTTTCAGTTACAGTCCTGTTACATTAATGAATATAGGAAAATTTAAAGTCCTTGAATGCGATAAATATGTACTGACACAGCAGTCTTCAGCCAACAGAGCAATTAGATTTAAAATTCAGTTCCTCATATTACTGGTAAATGTGCATAGACATGCAGGCATGGAATGGATCCATAGTTTTGGAAAGTTCTATCATACTACAAATACTTACAGCAGTCTAGTCTCACTTTAGAGATGATAAAATAAAACACAGGAAATGTTGGTGATATTATCCTATGTTAATTATCTACTTGGTGGAGATATGGTACAAGAATTAAATACAAATTTAGACTCCTACATACCATCATGAGTTAAGGATTAAATCAATATGTGTGATAGTCATCATATTAATCATTGGCATAATGGCAAAAAACTCATTTACTATAAAAACCAGACATTTTCAGAAGGTGTTTATTTATCATAGACTCCAAAGTTTGGAACTATATTGTATTTACTTTAGCAATGCAATAGCAGAGCTACAGAGATTACTGAAAGATGAACAGCTATTAATTGACAGAAACAGAATGAAAAAATATTCATGCAATATGTATCTATGTGCATGTGTGTGATGCCATAAATTGCTATAGAAAATATAAGAAATTCGTTATAGAAATATGCTTAAATCACAAGGTTAAAATTGTGTTTTGGAACATATTTAAAATAACACTGGAAAGATTTATACAATTTGAAGAGAAACCAGAGTATAAGGTACACTCATACACTGCTGGTAGGACTGCAAATTAGTACAGCCAATTTGGAAAGCAGTATGGAGATTCCTTGGAAAGCTGGGAATGGAACCACCATTTGACCCAGCTATTCCTCTTCTCGGACTATACTCAAAGGACCTAAAAACAGCATACTACAGGGACACAGCCACATCAATGTTTATAGCAGCACAATTCACAATAGCTAAACTGTGGAGCCAACCTAGATGTCCTTGAGTGGATGAATGGATAAAAAAAATGTGGCATTTATACACAATAAAATATTACTCGGCACTAAAAAAGAATAAGATCATGGCATTTGCAGGGAAATGGATGGCATTAGAGAAGATTATGCTAAGTGAAGTTAGCCAATCCCCAAAAAACAAATGCCAAATGTTTTCTCTGATTTAAGGGGGTTGACTCAAAATGGGGTAGGGAGGGAGAGCATGGGAGGAAAATTACCTCTAGATAGGGAATAGGGGTGGGAAGAAAAGGGAAGGAGAAGGGGAATAGCTAGGATGGTGGAAGGGGGATCATCATTATATAAAATACATGTATGAAGATGTGAATTTGGTATCAACATACCTTATATACAGAGATATGATAAATGGTGGTATAAAGGCGTATTAAGAATTGTATGCAAAAAAATAAGAGAGCTCATGTATAATGGCATAATTTGGTGTGAACATACTTTATATACAGAGTTACAAAAATTGTGCTGTGAATAGATAATTATGAATGTAATGCATTCCACTTTTGTCATGTATGTAAGAAATAAATTTTTAAAAAGAAAGAAAATAAATAAAATAACACTGGATATAAGGAATTTTCAGCATAAATACATGTTATGATTTAGATCTTAAATGTCCCCCAAAATCTCACTTGTTGAAGACTTGTCTCCAGCTGATGGCACAGTTGGGAAGTTGTGGAAACTTTAGGAGGTGAGGTCTAGCTGGAGGAAGCAGGTCATTGGAGGCATGAACTCAGAGGCTAGTGGGACCCAGGCCCCCTCCTCTCTTTCTACTTCCTGGCTTCCAGTAGGTGAGCAGATTTACACTGTCATGTGCTCCCCACAATGATGCTCAGCCTCATCATAGGTCCAAAGCAATGGGGCCAAGTGACCATAAACTGAAACCTCTGGCCAAAATAAATCCTTCTTCCTTATAAGTTGATTTTCTCAAGTATTTTATCACAGTGACAGAAAGCTGTCTAACAAAATGTATTAGAAAAAATTTTAAGACCACTTAGAACAATTATGGTAAGTATATTTACTTAGTCGGTTTAAGAAACCATAACAAGATACTCTTCATCTTGCTCTTGTCTCATGGAGAATAAAATGCTTTGGCACAGTGCTACAGACTATTCAAGGGAGACACAGGATAAGGTTTCATTTCAATAAGAATTTGTCTAATCTATATTACTTGATTTTATAAAAATGAATTAAGAATTTGGCCTCTGTGTATGTGTATATAATATTATATTCAGTAGCATAAAATATTATAAATTATATTCAGTAGCATCAATCTACCAGTTGATTAGAAACATAGCAACTGCACATTGATAAATATTTCTAATTACTTAATTTTACTTTATGATATTTTATTTCAATCAGCATAGGATAACCATATTTCACTTCCTTGCCCTGAGATATTGTATTGGTATTGCTAATGGAACTTCAATTTTTTCTTAACATTTACAAGAAAAATGAAATCATCATGTAGAGAATGCACAGCTGGAAATAAACAACAAAGACTAAGATATAGCCATCTCTGTAATAAAGAAAAATATCAAATTTTTATTGCTAGCTATAAAAAACAAAAGAAATAGAATAACATTTTGGTTTCCAAACTACAATTGCCACTTTAATTGTGCTGGAATGTTCTAATAGTGTTCAGCAGAATAAACTTTTGTTATTCACTCTTGGACATGCTTAATTTTTTTTTCAAATTAAAGAACAAGAAGTAAAATATTTTGAATCTTTTTTCCAAAAGATTTCTCCTTAGACTATGTGACAATACCTACACAAAATTTCTGCATATTTAGTGAGATCTCTGAGAATTGCCTACTCAATTACCATCTTTCCCTTTATTACTAACAGAGTTTGAGTAATGTGTTTGGCTGGAAAATTACATTTCCCAGCTGCCCTTGTAAATATTGATGGCCAAAGAAATGTAAGGGGAATTTATGAGATGAGGTCTCCCTTTTGCCCTCCCTCTTCTTTGTTCTTTCTCTCTTGAACTCAGTTGTGATGGCTGAATTTTTAGAAAGTATTTTGAGTTATGAAGCAACTTCAGGTTGAAATTATATTCTAATTATATGAAACCAGGAATCTTGAAGGAGGTAGAGTCCCTGCCTCTTCAACTTCCAAAGGCCTACATCTGTACTTGTTCTGTGTTAGAGTACTAAAAACCTTGTTTAAACCATTGTTATCCCTGGTCTCTAAAATCCAAATAAACAAATTTTAAAACTTATGTATGAATATATTTTGAATTAATTAACAAACAAAGTGTCCCATAGCTACTATGCATGAACTTGGAGCTTCAAGTGCCCTAAAGGTTCAGCAGCTGGGATGAGCTCACCCTTTCCTAAAACAGAGTCACTTTCAAATTCAGTCTTTACTGCCTTCCCTTCTTATGAACCCCCTAGGAAAACAGCAGATTTTAGTGGTTTAGTCCATTCAATAAAATATATTTGGACCATAGTAATCCAAACATTACTATAAATTCAGTCTAGTTGTATTAGGCAGTACTCTGCAGCAAACAATGAAGATCCTAACAAAGACTTGAGTCCACTAGAAGATCTTTGTTTGTTTTCTTTCATGTTTTTTTTCTCACTTAAGAAGTTCATAAGGCAAACAACACAGAACTAGTACCACTGTAGTACCCCAACTCATTCTCTTTGTGATATAGATTTTGTCCTTTTGTCCACTAGGCATTTTGTAGTATTTTATAGGTAGACAGAAAATAAAAAGACAAAGTCCAAAGGGTCATGCTAAAGGAGCTTGTCTAGTTTAGCTTGTCTAGTTTTTCTCAGGAATTGTCTGGAGAGACTCCTGTCTACTTTAACTTATTTATTTTTTGCTAGCATCAATACTTTAAAACAGTCATTAGAAAGTAACTGAGAAGGAAAGGGAGGAGGATGGCAGTGGAGGATGTCAACCAGTAGTGCCTGTCATGCGAATGTGTGAGCCAACCACTCTTCAAATTGATGGTTCAGGGTTTGAAAGATGTTACACAATTTTATTCCAAATACTGTCTCATCCACATTGGAATCAAAAGCACCCCCATACCAGAAAGGATGTGTTAAATTGCCAAACACAATAGGATTACATGTCATTTCTTTCCCAAAGGCAACTAATCAATTATGATACATATTAATGAAGTATGAAGGAAAATTGATTAGAAACTCAATGACAATTATGAGTTGTAAGGACAAATGTGCAGAGTTGTTATAGATTATACTTGTAATATAATTATAAGCTTGAGAAAAAAGAAAATAATATCTGATTCAGAATATTAATAAAGTAACAAAAATAATACTAATATAAATATATATTTTTAAATTTATTATAATTGAAATTATTTGCTTACATATCTTACATCAAAAAATATTATAAATTATATTCAAACCTAGCTATTGAGAAGAATCAACTGACATGAAAGAAAAAAATCCTTCTATCAATAATAATATTTTTGAGTATTTGGATGCTCTACACTCTGGGCTAAGTATTTTTGCATAGCTTATTTTATTCAATCCTCAAAGCAATAAAATATTGTTGTGTCTATAGTTGCTACTCCTTAATTATCTTCATTTTGCAGTAAGAAAACAGAATGGACAGACTGAGAGACTGTCTTGAGGCCATATACACAGTAGAATCTTGGTGAGCCAAGACTGTAATTCAGATAAGTAAAAATCCACATCTAAATTTTTAACCACCCTTAGACTGCCTCTACTCATTGAATGCCCTAATTTCCTTACACTATATAAAAAAAAAAAGAAAAGAAAAAGAAAAAAGAACTCAAATAAGTGGACTGAGGCCTAGACATGTTTTTCTATGGTGGGGCTAAACTAAAAATGTCAATAAATTATCAGATTGTGATACAACAAACACAAAATTGTCAGTTCAACAATCAAAGGTTAGAAGTAGCTCTGATACCAACTATTTTCTGTTGCATATAAGTCAAATTAAATAGAAAATAGTTTAAAAGTGTTGTCATTTGCCTAGGAAGAAAATTATTACTTCTGCAAAAATAATAGGAGCAATAAATAAAGGAATATGACATGGCAATCTAATTTTTACATTTATTAATATCACTTAAATCCATCATTTGGATTGATGGTCATCTTGGGATGGATGGCACAGGAATTCCCTGCCTTTAGGTGATGTGAGGTAGCACAAGGTAAGTTCGTAATAGGAGTCTACTTGCCATTGGCTCTTTCTTACTCATTGGTCTGAATTTCCCTGGAATTTCAGTCTAGAACTTCCTGTTCTGCCATTCTGAGGAGTTTGTTTAAAATTTTGAATTTTTTTTTTCATTTATTAGTCTCTCCCATTCATTTTCTGTTGTTTTCCTGGTAATCTTACCACTTGTATTTTAAACTTCTTTCATTAATTCTAGAATTTTCTAATCTTTTCTCACTCCTATTTGCTATTTCTTTTATCCCTTTCTACTTTGGGGAAGTTTTTCCAATGAATTTTTCGTTTATTATAGCTCTTACTATTAGACATAATGTTCCTAAGAATTTTACTTCTAAAATGAAATATTTCTTGGTTACTATTTATTTTAACAGTATCCTATTCTCATGTCCTGAATACAATATATCTACTTTTTCACTCAGAGGACATTAATTATAAGTGTCTTTTTTATTTCCTTCTAATACTTGTATCCATTCGACCTATCTTCTATGATGCCTTTTGTTGCCTGCTTTGCCTCTGGTTTTGTTGTTGTTAGACACTTGACCAAATGCAAGGTGATCTTTAGTCACAATGTGATATTTAGGAGAACATTAATGCTAAAGTTCATTGGAAGCTTAAATGGGCTTGTGTGTGTGTGTGTGTGTGTGTGTGTGTGTTTGTAGTACACTACACATTGGAAAGCAAAAGAAGGAATCTTATCTTTTTATAGGTATATCCTTAAAAGTCATTACTCTAAATCTAGTCAGTTTCATTTAGAAAGAATTTTCTAATTTATTCCCTGTGTTAAAAAGGTGGTGGCAATGGGACTCTAATACTTGGAGCTACATAGGAGAAAAATGCAAAAGCGCACACATTCATCACACATGTCCTTACTCAAGTCACTTATTTTCAGCACAGTACATGAGGTCTCTAAAATACTCATTATTTTCAACCTTCTGCCTATTATTTCTCCTAGGCTTCACCTAGGCAAAATGCCATTCTGCAAATAACTTCACCATTTTCCCAATTATCTAACTTTCAACAAAACGTGTGACCATCATCAACTTCTTCCCCCTTTTTGCATTCAAACAATCCTTTGTTACATACTTTCTCAGAAATAATATTCTAGGTGATTCTGGTATTTGTTCTGTCAAAGTAAATCTTTGGTTTAGCTTCCCAGTGATTCTCTTGCTTTATCCTCATGATCACAGGATGGCTGCAGAAGCTTCAAGCATTTGGGTCATATCTGACATAGTTCCACACAAGAAAAGAGAGACTTCTCCTTGGACATTCTTCTTTATTTTAAGGAAGGGAATGCTTCCTAGAAAATTCCAGGAAACTTAGCTTCAGCTCACATAATTACGTTTCAATCTATGTTCATGTCTTAATTTTAAGCAGTCCATGAAAGAGTGATTGTTTTTAGTCTGAGATTGGAGCTTTCTTTGGCCAGCCAGTAAGTAGGGATTTGGAGAATGGTGAGGCAAGCAACAGCATGTGCTACATGTGCCATTAATACATCTTCAATTTCCTATGTAATTAGCAGTTTTGTTAGAGGGAAAAGAGAAGATCTTTTTTCTCCAAACCTCAGCATGCTCAATTAAGCAAAACTGGAGAGAACTAATACTCATAGAATAGCACTACATATCCACCTCAGAAATGTTCTTTTTTCCTGCAGCCCAGAACAGAGGACCAAGGAGTGATCATGATTTTGGAAGTACTTTGAATTAATCTTGTGTTTTATCAGCATGATTTTATTTCAACAATATGCTTGCAGTCATGAGACTAAATTCTCTCACTTGCCTTAGGAAAGGAAAAGATAGACCTGTGAAATGAGTCACCATTAATCTGTGAAACAGAATGCAACTTCATTGATGGACCTTTTCAGACAAAGAGAGGGAAAAAATTTTTTTTCTCCCTAGTATATCTATAAATAAAGGTCTGTGCTCTATGAATGTCTCTTTGAAAGCAAAATAATATTTTTTTAAAGTAGAATTTTGGTCATTCTCCAACTGCCAAAACAGTCTCCTTAGAAAAGTTTTGTGAAAACAACTTTTGAAACAATCATATAACCCCTCTGACAGCATCTCCATAAGCTATTCTTAAAAAAAAAAAAAAAAAAAGGCAAGGAAACAGGAATCCTCATCTGTCCTTGATATTTGGAAGAGTATTTTCAATACTGTGTTAGTGTAGAAGATGAAACTTAAATATTTCAATATTTTCACATTTAAATGCTACTAAATGAATTAAACTATAATAGTCAGAGCTTATGTTTATGTAGCACTTTGTGGTTTTCAACACCATTATGGTTTGGATAAGTGGTGTCCCCCAAAAGCTATTGTTGAGACAATGCAAGAACATTCCAAGGTGAAATGATTAAATTATGAAAGTTGTAACTTAAACAGTGAATTAATCCACTGATATGGATTAACTGAATGGTAACTGTTGGCTGGTAGTGTGGCTAGAGGAGGTAGGTCACTGGGGGTATACGTTTGGGGGTTTATATTTTGTCCCTGAGGAGCAGAGTTTTCTCAGCTTTTTCAGAGTTTTTTCAGAGTTTTTCAGAGTTTCAGAGATTTTTTCAGAGTTTCTTGGAGTTTTCTCAGCATAGCTAACTAGTATACAGCCTTTATAACAACCTTCAAGATTCATGTGTGCTTTCCTTCTTTGTGAATTTTACCTAACTGGAGGAAACCATTGCAGCACGGAGAAAATCCTGTGACTTCCAGGGACTCCTGTTGGGGGCCTCCCTGTCATTTTGTACCTAGGATTTCATGTCAAGAACCCTGGCATTTTTAGGCCCCTTGACTGCCATAAGATGCCTCCATCCCTTAAGACAGTGTAGAGTGGGACATCTTCTCCACTAAGGGTGCTGCTGCTTTGTTGTAACCTAAGCTAAATTGTCATTTCTCAAGGATGGAAAATAAAGCCATCATCATATTTATGCATAAACGATAAAGGTGTTTTTCTTCTTTGGGAACTGTTTCAAATGTGGTTCGTATAGAGTGATACATTCTTATTTATAATCACTACCAAATCATTACTTTCCACATCACTCACAGCCATAGCAGAATGTTAGAGTTAGAAAATAAAGATATAGAAATCTTTGTTGCTCCCAGCTAATGCATTTGTTATATCTTTCAAGATGGCCCTTTTGGCAAGAAGCCATATTTAAATCCTTCACTTAGATCTGTGACTAAATAGGCTACATTGAATATGCCAAGGTCTCGTTCTGACTATATTTGCTAGAAACAATATTCTAAGAAATATCTTAAAACACCCAAGGTAGACCACTAGAAAAAAACATATATAATTTTTTTAATCTGGCATACAAAATGAGCTATATCTATTTTTGGTCTATACTGAAGAACTTGATCTGGACCTAATTTAGTTCAAGATAGCTTTTCTCTATCTGTAAAAGTTCAACAAAAATCTCAGTTGCCATAGAGGTCAGGGAAAAAATGTATGAACTACATTTCTGTTAAAATTTTATTTCTATAGAAGATATGCTCAATAATTTTTCTATTTTATTTTTATGAAGTTTAACTATTCAAGATACAGACACATTCATAGCTCCACTTATCTGTGACCAGGTTAGAACATTTCTCAGAATAGTTTGCTTTCCTTTCTAATGGATAAAACTTGCAAGGTTCATTCTATTGAAACTTAAGACAGATACGTGATTTTAACAATGAAACAAAATGCGTACTCAGTTCAACAAAAAATCTATTGCCCACATGTGTAATAAAGTATTATTTAAAGAATGTGCTCATTAACTACTACAAAAAGATGATTGTTTAAAATGATCTTATATCAACTTATTTAATCTTCACAATCTTGAAGTAGGGTTTCTAGATAACAGTTTTCTGTTATCTGACCTCTCAGATCAAATACTAACCTTAGGAAATCCTGAATTCCTATGTATTAGTAATGAATGTAACTATATTATGAGGTTCATCAAATGATATGTGTCTTATATGGTCAAGATCCTATAATAATGGCAATAATTTTTACCATTTATTGAGTTTTAAGTGACTTGTGCCTTTTACATCTATTATCTCATTTATACCTTTAAAAATTCTACAGAATAGGTATTAGTATCCTCATCTAACTTACAAGAAAGTCAAACCTTAAAGAACAAGGTAATTTCCCCAAGGTCACAATTATAAAGTGGCAAAGAAATTTGGCCCCAAATTATTTTTACACTGAAACCCATGTTCTTTTTCAATTCACCCTGCTGCCTCTAATTTTAGAGCATAAACCAGTCCTCATTTAGAAAAACATGCTTTCAAATCAAATGAAATAGGAAAAAAAGATGCAATGAACAGCTTGAGAATAAAATCACGCATAAACTTGAGAATAACCTCATAATTCACAAAACAAGTTTGCATCTGTTGTTCTAATGTACCGCCTGTGTTATAATAGCACATTTTCATAATTTATTCATGCTGTTACATTATCTTTCCCAATATAAATCAAATGTATATTTCTTTTACATAGTGAATGTTTTCTAGCAAACCTGACAGAAAGTTCCCTACTTACTGGCACAGATTGGTAATAGGCAATCAGAAAATCATAGTGCTACCAACATGTAGGAATGCCTTCCTCTGTTTAAGACCATGGCTCATGCTTATTAGAAAAGACACATTTAAGAAAACTCTGATAAATAATGCATGGTGCTTGACATGTGACAGATCCTCAGCAAAGAGAAAAAGGTGTTTGTCTTTGTCTATTTTCTGTAATATCTGAGACTAGATAATTTATAAAGAAAAGTCACTTATTTCTTATGTTTTTAGAAGCTGGAAAGTCCAAAAGGATCGTACTGGCATTTGGTTGATATCTAGTGAGGGCCTTTTTGCTGCATCATAGAATGGCAGAGCTCATCACATGATAAGACATGTAACCAAGCCACTTCTTGGATAATGCATTACTCCATTAATCTCTGAATGAATTGATCCATTCATGAAAGCAGAGGCCCCATGACCCAACCAGCTCCTAAAGGACCCACATTCAAACTAAATTTCCAACACATCAATCCTAAGGAACAAACATTCAAATCACAGCAATGTTGAAAAAATTTGTGATCAACACTAACACCTGGTATTTCAAGTAGGCTAGTGTGGGAAAATTTCAACAGTCCTCAAGTTGCACTCTCTTGGACTGTGTGCCCTAAAGACAAACCCAGAGACAGATTTGTTTGAAGAAGTTGATTAGGGAGTACTCTCAGAAGCAGCACCTCTCTGAGAGAGTGAAGAGGACAGGGTTGGGCAGAGGGAGAACTTGAGCCCTCAGCCAACCCATAGGAACTCTAGAACAGGACAGCCCCTCAGAGATGCCACAATGAGGCAAGGGGGCTGGGCCTATGAACCCTCATCAACCCAGCATTGATCTTACCTGTGATCCTTCAGCAGCCCAAAGCCCTGGCAGCCAGGGAAATGAGTATGTCAGGCATAGGAAGGGAATCTGGGCAGCACACTGCAGCATATACTTCATATGGCCACTCCTATGGGGACAAGAGAGGATACATACTATTTATGATTTTGAAAAATCTACTATGTATATTGCAACAAGCATAGTTTATTTTTTAATCTTAAAAATTATACTATGTGGCATATTGTTATTAATCCTGTTTTATAGATGTGGAGAGTAAAACCAAAATATTAAATAACTTCTCCCCAAACCAGACAACTAGGAAAATTTTCCTACCTAGCATGACACCACCTTTGGGATTTTATAAAGTGATGGGGTTTAGTCAAAAATCTGGTGCCTCTTGCTGATGAAAGTGTAATTGCTAAACTACAGTAAGTCCCAAGGGGTCTCTTTAAATTTCCTGTCTTGACAGGAACACCTCTGTCTGATGTAAAGACCCTGATCACCATGAAGGACTCATGATTTCGGCCAATTTGATATTTTTCTGTTAAAAAGAAGAAAAAAAAAACCATGAGATTCAAATGCCTTTCTAAAGTCAATTCCCTTTCACAACATAAGTAAGCCTGTAAGGAACAGCATATCAACATATATTCTATGAAATATCTTTTTTCCCATTAATTGAGCTTAGAAACACAATATTTTATAGATGTAATGTTTAATTAGAAACAACAGATATGCAGGGGTGCCTCTGATTTCTTCTACAGAGAAAGCATAAATATTGAGTTAGCTTAATTATAAAGCATATAAAGATAAGCAAGAATAAGTGTTTTGTAATGGAAGAAAATTTATTCTGTATATGAATAATAGCAAATATTAGCAGAGGCCCTAAATGAAACAGCTTTGAAAACATAATCATTTTTTTATCACCAAGAAAATAACTAGGAAGAGATGTGAATTCTAGGAGATTTGAACAAATTGAATATAAGATTGCAATTTGAGATGGACTTACTGGCCACTTGTACCAGACTTTTTTCCTTCTCTTCCTGAAAAAATCATGCGAAGCAACATGGAAAAAGAAGAGTACACACACACAAACACCATTTTCAAGGAAATTAATAGAAAAATATACCAAATCTAATATACATACACAGCTCCCAGAGCAATCTGAAACTGACAAAAGCCATATATAAATGCCATCAGGAGTGCCAAGGGTCCTGGGCAGCTGCAGTTTCATTCAAAACATGAAGCACAATATACTTTGTGTCTACTACAATCACAGTGTGGCATCTATTGTGAGCAAGGCTGAGTTCAAAAAGAGCTGAGATTAAGCTGAGCAGAGACCTCGGGGTAAGGTGGGGATGGATGCCAGCAGCAGCATATCTTAGAATTCACTGGCAAATATTTGCTTGTTGACAGTGAGGAGCCTGTCTTGGAACAGAGACCGTGGGCATTCATTTCAGGCACCAATGAGAGAATGTTGAGGACAAATGGCAGCAGAGAGCCTTCTGGATGCAGTTTGTTTTGAAGAAATATAGGAGGCCAAGTGGCCCAGAGAAATACAGACAGGCACCATATCTAAGAAGAGTATATCTTTGTTGCAAAGAGGAAATTCCAAAGTCTGAAAACTACCTTTTTCACCCCAGCTAAAATAATGTCCTGAAAATGGCTCTCCCACAAAGACACAACATTTCCACTGCAAGAAATAAAAAGACAACATACCATCAATAAAACGTGAGGACAGTTATTTTGGCAGTGGGATGTAGAAGATATGTAAAACATGCCCTTAGATGCCTAGTAGATAGGAATTGTTACAAACATTCCACATGCATGATTAATATAGACTATGACATTTCAGTTAATATGTAGATTATAGTTAATATGAAAGAGTACCACAATACAGAAACATAAAACTTTGGGAAGAGATATTTTCATTTACTAGGAAAATGGTAGCAGATTAATTTTGAATTGTCCTACTGGAAAATGTATAGGGAAGACAAACAAAAACATAAATTTCTGAAGTATATTCTTACTAAATCACAGAAGATGAGAAAATTCACAAGCTCCAAATTACATATGAAATAAGCCATTGGCAATTTAAACCAATGAGAGAAGCAGAGAAGATGCTTAGGAGACTCTAGTGAAGAAGACATCATGAAGTATCTAGTATTGGCACATCCCGCACATGCCTCAAAATACCCAATGCCTCTACTAGTGAACAGGAAGGTCTCTGTGCAGGCTTCCTTGAATGGTTCCTAAGTGCTGGGAGAAGCAGAGTTTGCAGGCATGGAAGGAGAGTGTGGACATAGGTGGCAAATCTAGGAAGGAAGATGAACCTTTGAATAGAAAATAGGACCAACATCTCTGCTGGAAAAAAAAAAAAAAACTAGGAATGTGTAAAGAAATCAAAAGGAAACAGAAGCAAGGTTCAGAATGGCAGGATGGCAGGAAGGCAGAATAGCCTCTTGCCCAAGCTGCCAACTTTATTTATATCAATAGGTTACATTAGGTCACTGGCATCAGTAGTACATTATTGTGTCATTAGGCAGGTTACACAGTTAGCAACATATGCAGCTTATTCTTCAGTTACACACTGTAGTTGCAATGAGCAATGTTAGGAGTTTTGAGTAGCTCTCAAGAAAGTTCACTGTTTAAAGTTACTGTTATGTGGACAAGTTCAGGCAAAGTGGAGCTTAATGAAACATTGTGGTTGTCTATTGCCAGGAACTATGTGCCTGAGATCAAGTTCTAGGCTGATAAGACTCTAACACAGAGCCTCCTTGTGCAGGGCATTGCTATAGCAGCTAGGCATTCTGTACCTTTGGACAGAAACTTTCTTAGCAGTCATGAGAGATGCTAATCCCAAATACAGAACCCTCATAGAATGTCCAGCAATGAAGGCAGAAGAATCCAGAATCAGAGGAAATACGCCAACTCTGCAGCAGTCTATCAATATGGAAGATGGGAGCATTTGAATAGGGAGCTCTTGCCCCATTTTACATCCTAGGGTGAACTGTGACTCATAGTCCAGGAAAAGTAACTTATTTCAATATAAGCAACAACAAATAAATAAACACACATCCATGAAATGATGCAAAAAGAAAAGGTATGGAAAAGAGACAAAACCTTTCCAAGAATGAGAAAAATTCACAAGAAATTATTACCACAAAGCAGATGAAAATTGCAACCCAATATTTTTAGTGAAAGATCATAGGTATAAGTGGAGATTGTAGTGCAGAAAAAAAGAATTTTTTAAAATGATGGTGCAAGTTAATGGGATGATCTCCACACACACACACAAAAGGCTATCAAAGAGGAACTGACACAATAATTTGGGGACAAAACAGACAGAGACATGAAAATCATTTCAGAAGTGGAAATAAAAATGATAAGTAACTCAATGGAGATTAGAACCTATCGAGCCTCCAGTGAGAGACAGAAGAAATGCAGATTTTAATAGAGCTTGAGAGAACTGCGGGAGAATAAAAATGCATGAATGTTACAGGCAGCCCAACATAGTGGAAGTGGAGACTTCTGAAAAGAAATTAAAAACACTGAAATTGAAATAATAAACCCTGTTCAAGAAAACATCCCTGAAACAAAAGAAATCTTGGTTTCACGTAAATGGCTCACCATCTATAGGGGAAAATTCACCCACAAGGCAGCACTAACACACCTCCTATAAATTTAATGAATTTTAAGGATAAATAACTTATTGTTCATATATGCAAAGAAATTGTCATTAAATAAAGAAAATGAAAATCAGTTTGGCATCAGACTTTTATTACATGTTCGATGCCAGAAGACAGAGAAGCAACACAAGAATATTCACAAAAACAAAGTGTAATTCTTCCTGTCCTTTAAGGAGAACACAATGAACCATTTTGAACAGCAAGGTGCAGACATACTGTTTACTTGAGCCTTTTTGAGAAAATTTCCTAGAAGGTGAATGGCCAAGCTAGAGATGAAAATTTAGAGAAAGAATTTATCACTTAGTACCTTAAAAATATTTTATAGTTAAAATGTTAAAACTCCAATGTATAAACAACTCTAGATGAGCCAGAATTAGTTAATTCCTTTTCTGGTTATACTTTTATGAGGATGATGAGAGTAGGAGGCTGAGTTGTGACTCCGATTGGGTTCAGTAGTCCTACCCCTAACTGGCTGTGAAATGGTGTTAACATACTGACTTCCCTATGCTTAGGAATCTTTATCTTACGTTTGAACAAAGTTGGGCTCTGATGTGCCAATGTGATGAAAATTAGAGATCAATCATTTGGCTTTGGAACACAAAAGGCCATATAGTGAAACAATAAGTAGACCAGGAGCAGAAAAATTTGTAATTCTTATCCTTTGCGTGACTCTGAAATGCTAAAGAAACCACTTTAATTCCTTGTCTCTGTTTTCTTGTAAATTATGAAGAAATAAAAATAACAGAGTTTATTTTTGTGCCCTTCTGTGAAATTTGTTTTGTTATTATTGTTACTATAATAATACTACTATTTTTCATTCAGCTAGTATTTAATTAGTACCTACTCTATGTCATGAACTGTTCTGGTGAACCAGACAAATTCTCTGCTATCATAGACTTTATGTTTTCATAAGGGTTAGAGAAGGAAAATACATGGTGAAAATTATAAATAAATACATAATATATTAAAAGTGGATAAGTATTATTGAAACAGAGTAGAGTAAGGGAAACAAGAAAAGCTTGAGTATTCTGTTATGAATCACAATATACTAAAAAATTGGTAGGCCTGAAAGAAGTAGATAAATTTCTGAATACACATAACCTACCAAAATTGACCATGAAGACAGAAAATTTTATCAGGCCAATTACAAGCAAGGAGAATGAATCAGTAATTTAAAAAAAAATCTCCTAACAACGGAAAGCCCAGGACCTTATGGCTTCACTGCTGAATGCCAAAGATTCTCAAAGTATTACAATGAACTTAAAAAGAATCCTTCCAAACTCATTTTATAAGGCCAGAATTACCCTGATTCCAAAACTAGATAAGGACACAACTGAAAAAGAAAACTGTGAACATAGAAAAATTCTTAAGCAAATATTAGCAAATTGTATATAATAGAACATCACAAAGATCATTCCCCATGATCAAGTTGGATTTATTCCAGGGATCATATGCAAATCAATAAACAACATATCACATCAACAGAATGAAGGATTAAAATAACTGATTTCCTCAATAGATACAGAAAAAAACATTTGGTAAATAAACAAGGAGAGAAATGAATTACAGTAGATGGGGTAGAGAGAGAAGATGGGAGGGGAGGGGAGGGGGGATAGTAGAGGATAGGAAAGGTAGCAGAATACAACAGTTACTAATAGGGCATTATGTAAAAATGTGGATGTGTAACCGATGTGATTCTGCAATCTGTATTTGGGGTAAAATTGGGAGTTCATAACCAACTTGAATCTAATGTATGAAATATGATATGTCAAGAGCTTTGTAATGTTTTGAACAACCAAAAGAAAAAAAAAAGAAAGTGAGTTATTAGGTCTCCCACTATTATTATTGAATTGTATATTTTTCCTCTTGTTTTGTCCAATTTTGCTTTTGTATCTGATGCTGTCATTAGATGTTTTTAACTTTATAATTGTATGTCTTCATGGTGAATTGATCTCTTTATTATTACAAAATTTCTATCTTTATTAAAAATTTTTCAAAACTCTAAAAAAAAAGCATTTGGTAAAATTCAGCACCTCTTCATAATGAAAACTCTGAGCTAATTAGGTACAGAAGGATTGTGCCTCAACATAGGAAAGGTTATGCATGATGAATCCACAAGACAACATGATTCTAAATGGGGAAAAGCTGGAAGTGTTTCCTCTAAAATCTAAAACAAGACAAGGATGCCCACCTGACTGCTCTTATTCTGTATAGTATTAAGATGTTTAGCCAGAGTAATTAAGCAAGAGAAAGAAATAAAAGACATAAATCCAAAGAAATGAAGTCAAACTATCTTTGTTTATAGATTCTACATATGGAAAAATCTGAAGACTCCATCAAGAGACTATTAGAACTGATAAATGAATTTAGTAAAGTAGCAGGATATAATATCAGAATTCAAATATCAGTAGCATTTTATACAGTAATAACAAACTTGCTGATAAAGAAATCATTAAAGCAATTCCATTCACAATACCTTAACAAAACAGAAAAAAAAATACCTAAGGAAGTGAAAAGTGTCTACAATGAAAATTACAAAACACTAATGAAATAAATTGAAGAAAACATGAAAATTTGGGAAATGGAAAGACGCTTATGTTCACCTATTGGAAGAATAAATTTTGCTAATATGTCCATACTATACAAAGCAATCTATGCATTCAATTCCAATGACATTATTCATAGAACTAGAAAAACAATCCCCAAATTCATATGAGAGCACAAAAGACCCAAAATTGTCAAAACAATCTTGAGCAAAAAGAACAACTTTGAAAATATAGTAGTACCTGATTTTAAGATATAGTATAGAGCTATAATATCCATGACAGTGGCATAGAGATCCCAGAAATAAAACCCACACATCTATAGAGTGACTTTATTCTCAAAAACATACACTGGAGAAAAGACATCTTCTCAAATACATGGTGCTGAGAAAATAGATATTCATATGCAGAAAATCAAAAGTTGAGCTATATCTGACACCCTGAACAACAGTCAACTCCAAAGGACTATGGGCCTAAATGTAAAACCTAAAACTATAAAACTGCTGGAAGAAAACATTGAAAAATGTTGGTATAAAAATGACTTTTTGGATATAACTCCCAAAGCACAGGAAACAAAAGCAAAAATAGACAAATGGGACTTAATCAAACTGAGAAGCTTCTGTACAACAAAAGAAGCAATCAACATAGTAAAGAGAGCCTACAGAATGGGAGAAAACATTTTCAAAGTATCTTCCTGACAAAGGATGAATATACAGAATATATGAGGAACTCAAAAAAAAAATAAACACAACAACAAAGAAACAATCCTATTTAAAAATGGACAAATGATCTGAGAAGACATTTCTCAAAAAAAGAAATACAAATGGGCAAAAAAAAATATATTAAAAACATGCTCAATATCAGCAGCTATCAGGGAAATGCAATTCAAAACCACAATGAGATATCATCTTACCTTAGTCAGAATGGCTATTAGAAAAAAGACAAGAACAACAAAAAATAACAGATACTGGTGAGGATGTGGAGAAAATGGACTCTTATACCCTGTTGATGGGAATGTAAATTAGTACACCTATTATGGAAATCAGTATGGAGGTTCCTCAAAAAACTAAAAATAGATGTCCCATAGGATCCAGGTTTCACACTCCTGGGTACATACCCAAAGGAAATGAAATCACCATATCAAAGAGATATGTGCATGTCCATGTTATTGCAGCATTTTTCACAATAGCTGAGATATGGAATCAACCCAGGTACCCATGGATGGATGGGTGGATAAAGTAAATGTGGTACAAACACAATGCAGTATTATTCAGTCACAAAGAAGAATGGCATCCTGCCATATGCAGCAAACTGGGTAGAACTGGAGGACATTATTATAACTTAAATAAGCCGGAAAGTATCACATGTTCTTTCTTATGCAGAGGCTGAAAATATTGATCTGAAGGTAGAATAATGATTATTAGAAACTGCAAAGTATATCCATGTGCAGAAAATTGAAAGTTGACAGGGAGTTTGGAAAATGTGTTCTAAAACACAGAGAGAAGGAGTAAGTTCTGGTATTCTGCAGAACACTGAAGTGACTACAATTCACAGCAATGTGTTATGTACATTATGAAGGTCTACAGGAGCTTGAGGGCTCCAAACCTAAAGAAATGCTAAGGAGAGAGAAATGCTAATTAATCTAATAATTTATTAGCTTATTGTGTGCATGTGTTGAGATAGCATATTGTACCACATTAATATGTATAATTATTACATTGATTTTAAAAATTATTAAATACTAAATTTAATTTTAAAAAAAGAAAATCCTGGGAAAATGACTTTGTATTTAGAAGGGAATTTATGGTAGGTCTCATTATTAAACAAAAATGAGTTGATCATAATTTTAAAATGGGACACTTTCAATTTTGAGATGTTCTAGAACAATTTTTAAAGACTAGGAATTTTCTTTCCTTTGAAAATAATGTATTCTGGCCAGGCATCATGACATACTCCTATAATCCCAGTGACTCAGGAGGCTGAGGCAGGAAGATCACAAGTTGGAGGCCAAACCTCACAACTTACAAAGATTGAAATATTTATTTGATAATTATTTAGTTCTCTAAAGAATTAACTTAGCATTTCACCAACTCTCTTCTTTTACTATTCCAATATACTGATTCTGATTTTGTGTATTTATTTCTTTTATGGTCTCTCCTTAGATGAGTTTCTTCCTCTTTTTCTAACTTCTTGTGATAAAATTTTTGCTGGTTATTTTCATTTAATGTTTTTTCATTTAATAATATGAGTTTATAAGATTATAAATTTTTATATGAGCAGTTAATTAAAATTCATGAAGCATACATGAATTTTGATAGAATGTTTTAATTATTGTTATTCTTTATTTTTTAGTGGCAATTTTAATTTTTTATTATACCCAAGAGTCATTTAGGCAAGAGGTTTTTAATTGCCAAGACTTTGTGCTTAGTTATTAATTTCTGGTTTATTATATTATTGTCAGCAAAAAATATCTGGATCATTCTGTATATTGATCTTATTGAACTTTTCCTCTTTTATATTACATGGTAAACTTTAGTGAGTGGAAACTTAAAACTAAACATAGTTCTGCCAGTAGAAAACAGATTATTACCATGTATGTATGGATATGTGGTTGCTGTATGTATGTCTTTATGAGTTGGTTTGTATATCTCCAGTAGTTCATACAATGTTTATTTAAGCTCTATGGTGTTATTTTCAATAAGGTTTCTTTTTCTTTTTATATTTTTAAGCAATATAAAGACATGTTTTTAGCTGTTTTTTTTTTAATGGCAAAGAAGTAGTAAGACAAAAAGTGTACATAAAACATGAGTTGTCAGATCTCACACACATACGCACAAATACACAACAACAAAAAACCACAGACACATATAAGAAACCAAGACAAAATTGAATGTGTAAAACATACTGAAATATACAGAGATAATTAAAAGGAAATAAAATCGAAATTTTAAAAATGTTTAAAGTGCTTGTGATAAAATAATCAAATACATATGGTCAAGGGATAGCCAACACTCAGACAGTTTGGGTCCCTGAGAAAAGTAAGCTAGCCAGACCTAAATGAAAGCCACTAACAAGCCACAAATCCAGGCAACCTTATTTGCCATGACAAGTCCTGGAAGACACCTATTATCTCAGTGTCCTAAGCAGTTATTGCTCTATTTCCTAACCAAATGTTTCATTCAAAAAGATATACTATGAAATTGTCCTATTCATGAAAGGAAAAGTAAAGGGAACTTCATAGTCTCTGTAGCAACATTTAGTATCAAAAGGCGATTGATAAACATTTACAAGGTACCCAAACTAAAAAGTATGCACCTAGTACATTATATCCAGCCATATTTTACCTCTGTCATAAACACTACAGAAAACCAGTTTTAAACATATACTAACTTTGGTAATATTGTTCTCACGGCTTTTTTTTTAATTGGTAGATCAGCCAATTAAACTTGATTTAATTTAATAGAAGTTTACCAAAAAGACTCAAAAAAAAAGCATTTAAAATATTGAACTGTAAAAGTAAGGCCACAACTGATAGGGGGAAAAAATTGCAGTGATAAATTATATTGTAGTAATATTATGGAAAAATTATATTTTAAAAAAATTTTGAAACTTAAAGGAAAAGACTTGGAAAGAATAAGATTGTTATTTAATACCTTTTTAACAGATGAAGGCAATAAAACATCACTTAAAATAAAGTCAAGTAATAAGGATATTAGCATGTTAAAAAGAAAAAAAGTATATTTTAAAGAAAAGCATACCAATGACTAAAATAGTCTTCCATTGAATAATGGAAGAAAAAGAGGAGAGAGGTAGAAAAAAATAGAAAACTTAATAACAAAATAATCACAAAAATAAAAAATAAATAAAAATATACCATCAAGTAAAACACCTTTAAAAGTCATATAAAGAGAAAATATCACATATGACAGAATTAAACCCAACATCTCCATCATAGCATTAATATAACGAGTTTAATTCACCTGTTAATGAAAATAATATTTATATTATATCATAAAGCAAATACCAACTTAGGATGTTTACCAGACACATACATAAAGTGATGCTTTAAGGTTTGAAATAAAAGCATGGGCAATTGAAAACAAAAACAAAAAATTAATGTCACAATCTTACTATTAAACTACATGGATTTCTACCCAAAAGTATTAAAGGAGACAAAAAAAAAAAAAAAAAGCACACTCTCAAACATTGAAAGTTCCCATCACAATGAACTTAGTACACTTACAAATGTTGTAATTGTCAAATAAGAGCAAAAAACTATAAGAGGGTAGTGTTAATAAGAAGAAGATTTTATTCCATTATATGTTAAATTGGAGAAAAATATATATCTATAAAACAAATAATATAATCAATAAGATTAATCTGATCAAAATACATAATTTTGGTAACTAAAAACAGGAATACACCTTCTTTTTCAAATTCTCATAGAGCACTGATACTATTGAAGATAGCTACAGAATATAATCAATAAGTCAGGTCCGATGGACATACGCAAACTTTGGCCAAATGACACCACTATAAGTTTTAATAAGGAATTTAAATCAGCATGCTTTAGAGATACATGCATACTCATGTTATTACAGCACAATCCACAATAGTCAAGATAGGGAATCAAATGAGTATTTTTCACCAGATGAATGGCTAAAGAAAATTTGGTATATACACACAATGGAATTTATTTAGCCATAAAGAAGAATAAAATTATGCTATTTGCAGTAAATGGATAAATTTGGAGAGCATCATATTGAACAAAATAAGCGAGATTCAGAAAGACAAGTGTTATGTGTTTTCTCTTATATGTGGAAGACAGAGAGAAAAAAAGGAATAAAGAATATATATATATATATTGAACTTAGAAGGAGAATATTGGGGTAGAGAAGGGTTAAGATAAGCAGGATTGGGGAGGGGAGGGATAGGGGATGTTTGGGGAATGAAACTGATTAAATTATGTTATGGGTACATATAAAAAGACCACATGAAACTCACTGCTCAGTATAATTAAAACACATCAATAAAAACAAAAAGAAAAAAGGATGTAAAAGGGACAAGGTATAATACATATTCTGGTTTCATCTACTACTGGAGCTCCAAAAACAAAAGTATAATAAAATATATTAAATTAGGTTTAGAGAGACCAGAAGCATTGGGAAGAAGACAGATACTGCTGGTGTCCTCTTCCTGTCATGCTTAGGCAGTTTAGATCCTCTGGGAGAAGCTCCTTACATACTTATGTGGTTAATATCAATATGGTACAGTCCTGTACTGGTTGTGGGATATGTCTATAGAAATAACGCAAATGAAGTAGCCCCTCAGGTTTCCATCAGCCATGCAGTGTCAGCAGAAGACCCATAAACTGTCACAACTACCAGTGAGGAGGATTACAGGAGAATTAGCAGAGGCCTCATGTCCATCAAGACAAGTGGCTACCAAATGAGAGAATTTACTGCTCAAGGGAAGAGTTTCCATATGGGTGCCAATAGCCTCTCCCAAAATCCCAAAGTCATCACTCATATGAGTCACACCTCAGTGTTCACCAGTACAAAAAGCAGAACCAAATCAACCAGAAACTTTTGCAGAAACTGCTGAGTGTCTAATTACCAGGCCAAGATCAGAAGCCTTCCCCTTGTCCTTCCAACTAAAGGACAAATTTGCCCCTCTTAGATTCCAGACTCTGATATACAAAAAAATATATATTTTTTTTTTTAAAATAATAAGCAAATTAAAAAAATCATCAAAGTAAGAAAAAAAAGAATAAGCAGTTACCTAAAGAAATGAGCAATCTTAAAGAATAAACCCAGTTCTAATAGATAATTCAATTGGAATCAAAAACTTTGAATACACTGAATATTTAAACAGGAAGAGAAATTGTGTAAACTGCCATATATAAAATACCAGATCACCATAGAAAATAAAAATGTTAAAGATTCTTAAAGCATCAGAACATGTAGCATGCTTATTCTCCTATAATCCTCCTCACAGGGAGTTGTGGCAGCTTATGAGTCTTCTGCCTATACTGCATGGGTAATAGAAACCTGAAGGTCTACTTCACTTTTGTCATTTCTATAGTCAGATCCCACAACAAGTTCGGGACTGAACCATGTTGATATTAACCACATAAGGAGCTTCTCCCAGAGAATCTAACCTAAGCTTAATGATCACTTTATGATATCAAAGAATCCAGTAAAATAGCATATACCCTTCCACACCTTCTAAACTAACAAAAATCTAAAATCATGATAATTCTAAATGTTCACAAAGTTAGGTTAACATTATTGCATTTACACATTAATGACAGGATCAATTAGAACACGGTTTGGTTAAAAAAAAATCATGACATGTAAGTAGATGCATGAATTACAAGGAGACTTATGAAAATATGTCCTAAGGAAATATTACCCACCACAGCATTATTTACAAAATGAAATAATTAAGAGCAACTGAAAATGCCAATAACAGAAAATAATTAAGTAAAATGGTATGTGGACTCTGGAATATTAGCCATTAAAAATAAATATTTATGGGGGCTAGGGATATAGCTCAGTTGGTAAGAGTGCTAGCTTTGCATGCACAAGGCCCTGCGTTCAATCCCCAGCACTGCAAAAAAAATAAAATAAAATAAATAAAAAAATAAAAGTATTAAAAACTGCACTAGCATATGAAAATTAGTAAAAAGAGAATAGATATAATATAAAAATGTATATTCTATTAACTTACAACTATATTAAAGTAAAATATGCATTTTTTAAAAGTCTAGAATAATGATAAAAAAACCTGTTTAACCATAAATGGGAAGAAATAATAGGTTTTTTTCTTTAAAAATTAGTATTTTTGGAATTATAATATCATTTTATAATTTTAAACACAAAACAAAAATCAAGCATCTTCATTAGAAATTAGACTAACTTTGTGCCTGGGTTCCTCTCATTTGCTGCCTTCTTACCAAGAATAGCAGTGCAGAAGGCTTATGAACACTGGAGCCCCTTTACTTGGGCTTGATTCTTGGCTTCTCTAGAAGCTTTATCCTGGTTTTCTTGTCTACAAAACAGGATCATTGTAGCACCCACCTGTTGTCATCAATCAGCTTCATGGTGGTGGAAAAGATTAGATAACTTCTTATATGAAAGAACTTAGAACAAGTCTCAGCAATTAGTGAGCATTCTGAGAGTTAACTGTTGTTATTGTTTTAATTTGTTGGCTGATGTGAACAATACATCACGGTTCCTGAACAAAGCATGTGGCAAATACTGAATCAGTCTTGAATTGAATTAGTTTTATAATCTAATGAAAGAATGTGAGTGCATCTGTCTTTTTGTTTTGATTCTTTTTGTTTGTTTGTAGCATAGCTAATGTGCACCATCTCTTCTGCTGGTATTGAATGAGTAATTTTAGTAGCAAACAAATTAAGTTATTTAGAATTAGAATGTTCTATCTTCTTAGTTTGGTCTCAAAGGCAAAATAAATACTGAATCCATGAAGCTGATTGATGACATTCACACATAAATTTCAAGTACCTGAATTTTCCATTTTCCAACATATATCATCGTCGTCGTCCTACAGACAGACTCGTAGGTGTCACCTCAATTCTCACTAGCTGGATTTGCAAAATGGTCAAAAACAGTGGTCTCTGAATTTTCTGCAACTAAGATCACAGTCTGTTATTTCATACTAGATACAATTTTATAGGCTCTTTTCTTCTCCAGTCCTCCAACAGGTGTACAAAACAAAAAACATATTTAAAATGAGCTTTTGTGCTTTCTTTTCCAAGTTCTTTTCTTAGTGGTGTGCTCTTTATGCAAGAACAAGTGCCCTAGAGAACCATTATTTGAATTTAAAATGATCATGATATACTCCAGTCTTTTTCTTTCTCCTCTTCTCTCATAACCGTAACTCAACTCCATCTTCCTTTATTTTGCTTGCCTTTCTTGCCTTTTTTTAGATACTGAGCACATGGACAGGTATGAGCTGTTGCCATTCTGTGATGATTCTTGCCATAGCCAGTATATTATTAAATGGGACTTCATCAAAGAAGGAACATTCAGTAACACAAACACCACAATTTCAGTGCCTTCAAACAGCAAAATGTACTCTCCCCTTCACACTCCCTGTCCATCCTGGTAGCTGTGACTCTGCCCATTGTCATCCTCAATCTAGGAATCAGGATAATATTGAAGTTGCTTTGATAAGAAAACAAATCATGGAAAAAGATGGAGAGGCAAGTGACATATCTGCTCCTAAAACTTTTTTCCAGAAGTAACTCATGCCATGTCTTTCATTTTATTAGCCAAAGCACATTACATGATGACAATGACATCGAAGGCAATGCCATTTGTCAGAGAGCACTAATGATTGCTGTAAAAAAACAGAAAATTTAGAGAAAATACGATTCATTATGGCTACATGCATCAGTAACAACAACAACAATAATTACCCTTTTTGATAACTTACCAAACATTTTAGGTAAATACCCATCCCTTCATTAAAATTAATTCCTTCTCTATTTTTTATTATATTTTGATTTAAAAAATAAAGTTTTATGGGATGAGAAATCTATCAGTCCTTCAGATATCTAAAGGAACACATGTTTTACTCTTCATGGACAGAGTTTAGTTCCCAAATTATTCTTGCATGTTGGTCACTTTTTTGTATAGTGGACTGGTTTTGTTATTACCTACACATTTGGACTCTGGAATTTATTGAAAAATGTAGTAAGAGACCTTTCTGAGAAGCCATGTGTCTACCTAAAAGAAGAGCTAAATCAAGTCTAAAGCAGGATTTAGATCTGTGATTCTATTACATGGTCATTCAAGATTAAAGTAATAAAAATCACCCAACTTGTTTGTTATGATTTATGCTATATTATAATTTTCCAGTAAGTAATGAAATTGTAATGATCAGAGTTAAAAGTCACTAAAATGTATTTTACATTCAGGTAGTTTCCTACAGTAGTCTGAGTTTGAACATGTCCATGTTTGTTTTCCTTCTGAGGTGAAAAGAGAGTTTGATCCTAGATATAAATGAAATAGCGATTTTCTAACTGACAAATTATTAATTATTGGTTTGCATTGTCTCTATTGGAGCATTCTACACTGGAAAAAATGCTATTTAAGCACTACCACTTATTTATTTCTACTTCCACCTCACTTTTACAACTTTCTCTATGCCTGTAAGAACACTTTTCCCCAAAGATCTCAAAATAAGTACTTGAATAAAACTACAATATAAGCATAGCTATAAAGAATGCATTTAATTTCAAGTGCTACTATAAAGAATTTTACAAATGGCATGACAGGGTCTTTTTATTGTCCCCAATTTCATTACATAGCCTTCCTAACAGCCCTCCTGAGAGCAGAGCTAGACTAGTGTCAATCCTTTTTATCAATTCACTTGGTTACTAAAGAAGAACATTATCCTGACATTATGGGTATTGTTCTAGTTATTTGCAGTGTCCCCATTGTAACTTTCTCTGAAATATAGTGCTGAACACAGATGCAGTTTCTGAGGAACCTGCAAGTATTGTCAGCATTAATGGGATACGCTCAAATTTTGCCCAAGTAAGCTGAAAAGAAAACAACGCATTAGCTAAAAACGAATGTCTTCCAGAATGAACGCCAGTCCTCAGAGAAGTTGTGAAGTGGTAGACGAGATGTTTTGCTTCTCTTCTGAAAGAGTTTTCCCAGTAAAAGGCCCTCAGGACAGGATTTTTACTCAGATATCTGTCAAAGCTTATGTGGCTAAGTATAGATAATTCTTCCTTCTGAATCACTATACTACCAATTGGGATCTACAGATTTTAGAGTTACACAAACAACTCTGCTGGGAGCCATTAGCCAAGTAGGTATGACAATTTCCTTGCCAGCGTACCCCATGTTGCTGACATGTTGCAGCGACATTGAATGTAGGTGACCTTGCTCAAGGACCAAGGCAGATTAGGGTGTTCCCGGTTTTATGATAATCGTGTTTAGGGCGTTCCCAGTTTAGGTTCCAGGTTTAAGGTTTAAGATTATTCCTCCTGGGAATAGGGCGTATCCTGCTGCCTGAGTTCCCCTTGAGTTCTCACGGGATTCAGACAGTATATTTTGGAGATAGAAGCCCAGTGGAGGTGGATTTGGGCAGAGAACGTGGATTTCCCCAGAACGTGATTGTAGACGGCTGGTGTGAGTTCGGGAATAAAGAGTTGCTGTTTGAATCTACAAGCTGTGTGGTGGCTCGTGATTGTGTGCCCAGCCAGACTGCGGCATTTGTGCCCAGCCAGACTGTGGCATTTGGTGGTCCGTGCGGGGACGTCTAAAGCTTGGAGGTAAGTGAAATTGCTCGCCCCTGAGGAAGAGCGAAAGAATGGGTGACCAATTCAAAAAACAATGTGTTATTGTTTTGATTTATCTTGTTTTTGTTTCAAGCTGCCTATCCCTAGAAATTTCTCAGGCAAACTGGGAAAAATGGTTGGCTAAAGGTTTGAAGTTTGTCAGCCCTGAGGAAGAGAAAATTGATACAACGATTTTTTATTCCGTTTTTGTTTCATTCAGTTTCGGCTTTGTTTTGTGCTATCTTATTGGGTTGCGTTATCTTTATAGTAGATTAGAAATTAGTAAAAAACAAACCGAAAAGATGTTAAGTAAATTGTTAGAGGTTCAGACCATGGAGAAAGACATTTTAGATCAAGCAAAAGAGAAGGTCTCTCGAGCTAGTCAGACAGAGGAAGAAAATTTAAAGGAAAAGGGGTTGTTAGGAAAAAGGCCACAACAGGAGGCTGTTACTAACTCCGTTTTATCACAAGAGGGCGTAATTCAACCAACAGCCCCACCGATGGAGACAGCTGAGTGGCCCTCAAACCCCGTAGTTGATAAATGGGATCCTGAGACAGGACCTCAAAGATTAGCATGCCCTGTACTTGAACAGGCTGGAGGGCAGCGAATTCACCGTGCATTAGATTTTAAAACAGTGAAGCAGTTAAAGGAGGCTGTAACAACCTATGGCCCCCAAGCTCCCTTCACGGTAAGCATGGTCGAGTCCATTACTAACTTGGACATGACGCCAGCAGATTGGGCTAGCATGTGTAAATCTGTACTAAATGGAGGACAATATTTGTTATGGAAGGTTGCCAATGAGGAATTTTGCACGGAGACAGCTAGGCGAAATGCAGCAGCCGGTTACCCTCAAAGAAATCTAGATATGTTGTTAGGAAAAGGACCTTATGAGGGTCAACGGCAACAAATTGAATATGATCCTGCTATATATGCACAAATTGCTGCAGACGCAGTTAGGGCATGGAAGACTTTACAAGGACATGGAGATTTACAAGGTCAGCTATCTAAGGTAATACAGAGAGCTAATGAACCTTACGCTGACTTTGTAGATAGGCTAATTCAAACGGCTGCCAAAATTTTTGGGGATACAGAACAAGCAATGCCATTAATAAAACAACTGGCTTATGACCAAGCAAATCGTTGCTGCAGAGAGGTTATTAGACCATGGAGACATGAAGATTTAAACACATATATTAAATTATGTAGAGATATTAATGAACAAGGGCAAGTCTTGGCAGCTGCAGTACAACAGGCTTTAGATGCCAGGCCAAAAACATGCTATGATTGTGAACAAACAGGACATTTTAAAAGGAATTGCCCCATAGGAGGAGGGTTTAACAAAAGTAGGTATCAAAGGAATAGAATACCGGGTATTTGCCCACGATGCCGTAGAGGGAGACATTGGGCTAATGAATGCCGTTCTCAAACCACCATAGAAGGTACTCCCTTATCAAAAAACGGACAAAGACCAGGTATTTATCCAAGATATCGTGGAGAAAGGCATCAGGCTCCATTGCCAAAAAACGGACAGGGGGGCCCAATGCTCCGGGGCCCACAACCACAAATATACGGGGCAGTGGAGGATCCCAGCAACACCATCAGGGTAGTGCCCAGGACACATTGTCCATTAAATCCCTCATCAGACAAACCCGAGGGAGCGCAGGGTTGGACATCTGCGCCTCTGCCAGAGCAGTATTAACTCCAGAGATGGGAGTTCAAATCATTCCCACAGGAGTAAAAGGACCTCTTCCCCAAGGAACAGTAGGCTTATTACTGGGACGTAGTTCATCTACATTAAAAGGACTTATGATAAGTCCTGGGGTAATTGATCCCGATTATGTAGGTGAAATAAAAATTATAGCTAGTTCTCCAAGAGGTATATCAGTAATTTCACCTGGAGATAGAATAGCACAGTTGTTAATAATACCCAGCCTACATAATAAATTTCCTAGTCATAGTGTAGAAAGAGGTTCCAGGGGATTAGGCTCCACAGGTGTAGATTGGGCTATGTTGTCTTTAAATTTAGATTCTCGCCCAATGCTAAAACTAAATATTCAAGGTCATGAGTTTAATGGGCTACTGGACACAGGAGCTGACCTTAGCATTATCTCTCGTCAAGAATGGCCAAAACATTGGCCATTACAACAAGCCACTCAAACGCTTCGAGGCCTAGGAGTGGCGACTAATCCCCATAGAAGTTCTATGATATTAGATTGGAAGGATCCTGAAGGATGTGAAGGAACTATACAGCCATATGTATTGGATCATCTTCCTATAAATTTATGGGGACGAGATGTCCTATATCAATTAGGTTTGACATTAACAAATAACATCAATCCTAATTCGCCCACTACTAGGGCTAGACAAGGCTTTAGGAAAGAAAAAAGATTAGGAAAACAAGGGCAAGGTATAGCAGCACCAGTACAAATAGATCAAGGAACAGACAGACATGGGTTGGATTTTCAGAAAGGGCCACTGAGACAATCAAAATTACTTGGAAATCAGAAAGACCAGTGTGGGTTCCTCAGTGGCCCCTGACTAAAGAAAAGACACAAGTAGCCCATGATCTGGTCAAACAACAATTAGCGGAAGGACATATACAACCTTCCATATCTCCCCATAATACTCCCATTTTTGTCATCAAAAAGAAATCTGGTAAATGGAGATTATTGCAAGATTTAAGAGCCATTAATAATGAGATGGTTATTATGGGACCTGCTCAATCAGGGATTCCTCAATTGTCTGCTTTGCCAAAAACTTGGCATGTTTTAGCTATAGATATTAAAGATTGTTTTTTTTCAATTCCAATTCATCCCAAGGATAGTCCACGTTTTGCATTTACTATCCCTGCATTAAATCATGAAGGTCCTGATCAGAGATATGAATGGAAAGTACTCCCTCAAGGGATGGCTAACAGTCCAACTATGTGCCAAATATATGTTAACAAAGCAATCCAGCCACTTAGAAATCAAAATCCTGAACTACAAATATTTCACTATATGGATGATGTATTATTGGCACATAAAGATAAAAACATATTGCTGGAATGTTATGCCACACTTACAAACTTATTAAAAAATTATAATCTAGAGATAGCAATAGATAAAGTACAATTAAATTTTCCAATTAATTATTTAGGAGTTCTATTATCCTCAACCATGGTCCGTCCACCAAAAATTCAAATACGAGTAGATCAACTCAAATCACTTAACGACTTTCAAAAGTTATTGGGAGACATAAATTGGATAAGGCCTTATCTAGGTATACCAACAGGAGAATTGGGACCTTTATTTGATATTCTAAAAGGTCCATCAGATCCAAATTCACCCCGCATGTTAACTCCTAAAGCAAGAAAGGCATTAAAAATTATTGAAACATATATGGAAAATATGCATTTGGATAGAATTGATATAAGTTTGCCTTTATTATTTATTGTACTACCAACAAAAAATATTCCTACAGGAGTATTTTGGCAAGACGGTCCATTATTGTGGATACATTTATCTTATTCTCCTAACACTATTCTTACTAGGTATCCTGAGGCTGTAGGACAATTAATACTCAAAGGAATAAAAGCAGCGAAGGGAGTGTTTGGAATTTCTCCCAATAAAATTATTACTCCATATACTATGGATCAAATTGATGAATTAGCTAATGAGTTAAATACTTGGGCAATAATCATGTGTAAATCTAATATTTCATTTGATAATCATTTACCATCTAATCCTTTGTTGTCTTTTTGGTCTAAGCATCCTGTAGTTTTTCCTAAAATGACAAGAAAAACACCTATCATGAATGCTCCAAATATATTCACTGATGGGTCAAATAATGGTACAGCAGCAGTAGTTACCCCAGATCGAACTTTTACATTTTTAGTACCGAAACAATCAGCTCAAAAGGTAGAGCTTAATGCAGTTTTACAAGCTTTTTTGATGTTTAAAGATTCTGTATTTAATTTATTTTCTGATAGTCAGTATGTAGTTAATGCTATAGTATCTCTTGAAGATGCTGGTAGGATTTCCCCTTCTTCTACTGTTTTCTCTTTGTTTTCCACTATACAAAGTCTAATCTGGGACAGAAAAGATCCATTCTTCATAGGACATATTAGGGCACATACAGGATTGCCTGGAGCCCTTAGTTTAGGCAATGATTTAGCAGATAAAACTACACATGACATACATATTTTCTCTACATTTGAAGAAGCTACAAATTTTCATAAAAGGTTTCATGTTAATGCTAATACTTTACAAAAGCGTTTTAAAATAACTAAGGAACAAGCCAGACATATAATAAAACAATGTCAAAATTGTGTGACATTTTTACCACAAGTTAATCTTGGAGTCAATCCTAGAGGACTGATACCTAACCATATTTGGCAGATGGACGTCACACACTTGCCAGAATTTGGAAAATTAAAATATTTACACGTTACAGTCGATACTTCTTCTGGATTTTTGATGGGCTCCCTTCATGCCGGAGAAAAAACTAAAGATGTTATAGCTCATTGCTTACAAAATTTTGCCACTGTGGGCGTTCCTAAACAGTTAAAAACTGATAATGGTCCTGGCTATACCTCTACCTCTTTTAAACAATTTTGCTCATCATTTGGTATTACTCATATAACAGGAATCCCATACAATCCACAGGGACAAGGCATAGTTGAAAGAGCTCATCAAACTATTAAAACATACTTATTAAAGCAAAAAGAGGGAATTGGAAAGGGGTATATATCCCCCAAAGATAAACTTAAAATAACGCTTTTTACTCTAAACTTTTTAAATTTGGATTCATCAGGACTTAGTGCTGCAGAAAGACATATGTATCCAAAAAATGTACATAAGCCTAAAGTACTTTGGAAAGATATTCTAACAGGACAATGGAAAGGTCCTGACCCAGTGATTGTCTGGAGTCGGGGGTCTGTTTGTGTTTTTCCACAGGGAGAACAGCAGCCCATTTGGATTCCAGAAAGATTAACTAAAACAGTCTCTACAGATTGAAAAGAAGATGATTTGACTCAAATCCATAACAGCTGATATCCAGAACTCCAGCTTGGCCATTCTTACATCTGCGACAGTGATTAACCAGGATGCTTTTTTCAATAGCTATTTTATTATTGCATTTTTCCACATCATAAGGTTCTATTTTTATTTTTTGAGCTCATACAAACCTAGGTTAATGTTTTTCTGATCAGTTTTATTTTTTGACTGTGGAGTTTTTAAACATTGCAATGGAGATTTCACCTAGGTAAAGCTACAAGTCCTTTACTATTTTCTTATGTGTTGTACGTTTGTGTACACTCTTGTGTTTTGTGTTGTATGTCTGTATGTGCGTATGTCCATATTTCTTATATGAGGGGCGCTCATGAAAAAATGGATCCGAATTATTATTATTTTTATTCACGTGATTTAAATGGTTTAATTTAAATTAGGTAAACAGCTGTTAAAGATTGTTTTTAAAGGAGGTTAACAGATCTGTTTGTTTACTAATTTAAATTAAGTAAACAGCTGTTAAGGATTGTTTTTAAAGTAGGTTAACAGATCTGTTTGTTTACTTTCACCTTTCCTTTTCATTATATTTAATAATTCTTTTCAGGATAATGTCTCTTTAGCATCATTGCCAGAATTCCTATCTCCATCCCAGTGCCAGTGAATAACTCAACAAGTAATGCTCAATCAAAGAGTCAACTTACTTTGGGAGGAAACGGATTTTGGGAGGAAATGGACATATTGATAGATTCCTCTGCTTTGAACTGCTTGCAGAACTTGCCTGGACTATGTAACTATCGTTTGGTGCAGCGAATTGTGGTAATGCTGGCATATCTTTGCTGATGGTGTCACTAGTGATGCAATTTTTATTTCCTTGCCAGCGCACCCCATGTTAATTGTGGTAGTGCTGACATATCTTTGCTGATGGTGTCACCAGTGATGCAATTTTTTCCCAAGGAGCCATCAATTGGCTTGGTGTCGTGGCATTTCTGTATCCTCCTCCCTTCTGCTAGTGATGGTCTAAAATTTGGGGGCCAATGGCTTATGCTGGACCGGTAGTCAGTGACGGGTATGATCCAATTGCAGTGGTATCAACCTAAGACAGGAGGCTGACGCCTAAAGGTCAGTTTTCCGATGACGGGTAAGAACCATATGTTGAATTGGACAACCTACCAGGCACGGTCCATAAGCCACATTAACCTCACTCCCCCACTGGCACCAAGGCCAAATTTGGGGGCCAACAGAGGTGAGGCAAAGAACCTCACCCCCCCACTGGTGCATAGACCTATCCACAAGTATGGCTGTATGCTGGACCGGTAGTCAGTGACGGGTATGATTCAATTGCAGTGGTATCAACCTAAGACAGGAGGCTGACGCCTAAAGGTCAGTTTTCCGATGACGGGTAAGAACCATACGTTGAATTGGACAACCTACCAGGCACGGTCCTTAAGCCACATTGCTTGTTGTTTAATTAATCAGAAGGGGGGAGATGCTGGGAGCCATTAGCCAAGTAGGTATGACAATTTCCTTGCCAGCGTACCCCATGTTGCTGACATGTTGCAGCGACATTGAATGTAGGTGACCTTGCTCAAGGACCAAGGCAGATTAGGGTGTTCCCGGTTTTATGATAATCGTGTTTAGGGCGTTCCCAGTTTAGGTTCCAGGTTTAAGGTTTAAGATTATTCCTCCTGGGAATAGGGCGTATCCTGCTGCCTGAGTTCCCCTTGAGTTCTCACGGGATTCAGACAGTATATTTTGGAGATAGAAGCCCAGTGGAGGTGGATTTGGGCAGAGAACGTGGATTTCCCCAGAACGTGATTGTAGACGGCTGGTGTGAGTTCGGGAATAAAGAGTTGCTGTTTGAATCTACAAGCTGTGTGGTGGCTCGTGATTGTGTGCCCAGCCAGACTGCGGCATTTGTGCCCAGCCAGACTGTGGCACAACTCGTTAACGTTTTTAATTCTATATTTTTCTGATAGCTATAATCTAAAAATTTTATTTTAAAGTGGCAGAAGAATTGAATAACTACAGTGCACATGTTAGTTTAATAAAGCCAAATATAATAAAGCAATGGGCTTGGTTGTGCCTTGTGCTCATCTTCACAAAAATGAATGATGTGTTATGTTAAGATAATACTTCTTGAAGAATCTCAAAGGAAACATAAAAAATACAGAAGACTAACATAAAGAATGTATTCTATGTGTCCACATATATGAATTTCAACAAAATATTGGTTGCATCTGAGGTAAGGAGGTGAATGGTGAACAGCATGAGTGAGAAAACCTATGAGGAGTCATCTGAGGAGCTATAAATATTTTATATCTCAACTGAGGTTGTTATTACTCAGATGAATACAAATTAAAACAATGTATGTATAAAATTTATCTAATTTTACACAATTTGTGTACATCATTGTATGTTGCACTTCAGTAAAACATTTTGAAACATGAATATTATTAGTTTGCTATTATTTTACTTATTTTTAATATGTTGTTTATATTTGTAAATACTTTTGTTCCACAGATGTATCAGAATTATAAACATAAAGAATCCATACCTACTCTTATGTTTGTACACTTTTAACATTTGCCATAAATAAAACAATTTGCTTAAGCATTGGGACTGCATGAGAAATCTTCCTTTTAAGATTTGTGCATATATAGGTTTCAGATATGCTGCCTTGAGAGATGGCAACTCACAGAATAATTCCTCTAAACAGGAAGGAGCTAGGATACAAGCCTGCTGTCTCTAAGGCTCAGAGTCTTAAACAGATCCCATTTGGGATTTTAAAAAGATTTAAACATCTGCTGTAACTTAACAGGGCCTGCAGAGTAGAGACAAAAACATCTTAGATATATAAGCATAGAGCACTTCTCTTTTTGATTTTGTGCTTATGTCAGACAGCCTTCTGATTTTCCATCTAATTCTCTGCTTCTGTCCTGCTGAGAAACCAGGAAAAGTGCTTTAAGTGATGGGAAGACCCAGAAGTAAGGAAACTTGGTTTTAGATCCAATGCCAGCTTACCAACAAGTGATTTGTCTTTGAGCACTGAGATTTCTGAGGCTTTTATGTATGAACATGTAAAATACCCAGTATAGTGTCCAGAATGATATTTTAAAAAATAATTAATAATAATAATTAAATTAGAAACACTAAAACTGACAAAGGGCCTAATGTATAAAACACATGAATTTGCCAAGGGTATTTTAGGACTGCTTTATTTTTTTTAAATACCTTTTAGTTGTCAATAGACCTTTATTTTATTTATTTATATGCAGTGCTGAGAATCAAACCTAGTGCCTCACACATGCTAGGCAAGTACTCTACCGCTGAGCCACAACCCAGCCAAAGTGCTCAGATGGTCAATATCTTCTTAACCTACATTTTAAGCTATGTTTCAAAGGACTGAGAAGGCAGAAGGCTTCAGTATCATTGGGATGCACTGGGATGCATTCCCTGTTTGGAGAACATGTTCTCCAAACAAAACGAATCATTACATAGTAGAGTCGGTTTACCTAGCTATTGAGATGATTCAAATGTAAAAACAGGTTTTGAAATTTTGTTTTAAAAAATGGGCATTCTCTATTTTAGTGGGTAACAAAGACCATAGCAATCCATGGTTAAACAGGATTTGTATCTTGTATAATTATATTTCCTATATTTTTGTGTTTCTACATATATTTAGAAAATAATTATGGAAAACCAGAAACCAAAAATGATTTAACAAATCCTTGCAAGACAGATTAATGAACAGTGAATAGGTTCATTAAGTATCTCAAATTTCAGAGATCATAAGTATTTGGCAAGTGCCAGATCATAGGGCATGTGATATGAAACAGAAGATTTATAGTTACTAAAGTCAAGAAAGAATCTAAGTTATAACTACTAATGAATTATAGTTGACTAATAAGGAAGAATCACCTACTAATCCCCCTAAAGAGTTGATTTAAATAACCCAGGAGATGCATTTTAAACTAATCATTCCCCAGCATCAAAAATAAAATAAAAATGGATCATCTGTAGCTAAAACATTATTTCTTGTGCAATTGACACAGGCCTAATTTTCTTGGTAACAGCCAGCCAGTATGACCTACTGCTTATCACTATTATGCAAATCCACGTGGTCCTTTTATTTACATTTTTGCATGTCAGCTTGAAGCTAAAATACCATAAAATATTTCTGGAAAGATTTTATTTTCAAAATATCATTTGTCCAGATATTTATAAAATAAAACATTATTTTAAAATATTTTTGCTCACTTGTGTTTAAATGTATGGCATGGTATGAACAAATCATATTCATCAGTGGTACACAATCACACTAATATTTATACAACTTTCCCAATGGTTTATATATGTTTAGTTTAGAAACTATATAATGGATTTAAACTGTTTCTAGAGCTATTAATGTTTTAATATTAATAAACAACAAATCTTTCATCCAGAATGAAAACTTAGTGAGAATAAAGTAAATGAACATACAAATAGTCTTTAAAATTTTTTCCACCTCTCAATAGATCATCTCTCAATAGATATCTTTCAGTACACTCTGAGAACTCTTCTGCTCTTCTCCCCTGAAAAATACTCAAAAACATAACTGTTTGCCTACTTTTCAAGGTTTTTACCAACCTCCTGAAATATAAGCATGGATATTAGTTCATATAATTTAAGTCAAAAAATTGATCATATATATAGTGAAGACTACAACGACTTCCAAACCAATAAACCATTCAACTATTTCATTGTATATAATACTACATGTAAAAACTGGGTCAAGGCCTGGTAGTCATATGGCCAAATAGTCATTTGGCCCATCCTTAAAGTTATGAGGACAAGTATCATCATTCAGTCAAAAATCTGAAGCTCATTTGCTAATTTGCACTCCTGTTTCAATTTCCATAATTACTGAAAATTTGGGAAATTGTTCCTCATGAACATCAAACATCTAATTGAGTTGTTTTTTTACTGCTTTCTTTTGATACTTTTTCAAATATAGGTCCATATAGGAATCTTCATTTAAATTTCTTCCGTTAGTTTAAAACAAGTCATATACATACACAAAGGTTTCTTATGAATAACCTAATTTGTAAAGATTTGGCACTTTCCCTTCATCTGTGGACCCGAGCACTAACCCTCACCAAAATTTCAACCCCAAATAGACTCTGACAGCAAATATAAAATATCATCTACACACAACAAACATTAAAAATTAATAAATAAATATAAAAGTGAAAAAATGTAGAGTAACTGAAATTTTGTATGAGTATACAAATACATATTAATAGAACCTAAGTAAAAAAATAAGAAATTCAAAATTAAGCAATTCTATTATTAAAAGCTATGTTGAAATTTAAAAAGGAAAAATTAATCCTGCCAAGAAAATAAAGGCAATTCTTAATATGTGAGTTAAAGTTGACTAGAAGTGCAAATGCAGTATTCTATTTCTAGAGAGTTTGTCAAGGGTTCCCAATTAAGTTCTATGTTAGAGTCTGTAAACAAGTCAAAATAACACCTGGCATTTTGCCAGGGGAATGTTAGAGTTCGTAAACAAGTCTGGATGGTGCCTGGCAAAATGCCAGAGGGAGTGGTTTGAGAAGTAACAAAAGCAAGCCATTAAGTGTGGAGATTCCTTATTGGTTGACTGATGTATCTAGTTTATGCTAATTAGATAAGCTGTGTGGAATGTATAAATACTGCTCCTGTCCTGCAATAAACGGCTCCTACTCCTGCTGTATCAACGTACACAAGTTGTTCGTCACCCCCCGGTTATTTTGCTGCAGCAGCCGGACTGCGGCAGTTCTAAGATGAATAGAATTTTTTTTTGTCTCAGTACTTATCCTCTTATTATTAATTTATTTTTACCTTGTACTTATAAGAATAGCTTTATGACAGAATATATTTAAACTTGTATGCTTTTCTTATAAAATGTTTTCAGAATTATAATTAGTTTTATTCATTCCTTGAATTCACTATTGTAGAATCTAATTCTAAATTTGTCTAGAGAATTTAAATTATAAATCACTAGTGAAATATTCATATATACCTAACAAATACTAACATTTTGTTTTGTCTTTTAAGAAGAACTAATATTACACAGAATTCCCACAGTCAGATAGTCCGGTAAATTTGTCATGTATAAACTTGAGAGCTTCACTTTGTTTTCAGGTAAATTTTGCCCTAAATCTAGAAGAATCCTACAGATAGAAGAAAGACTTTCATAAAAATTATGTCAACACTCCAGTCTAAGCCAAACAAAATATTGTAATATGAGAAGCTATAAGATGTGGGTCATTCATTACAAACCTTTCAGCTTTCATTAAATTACTCTTTGTTTACATGTGTGAAATAAAATCATTAAGTACTTCCAATTTCCTTAAAATCATGTAGTGAAAATGAAATTAGCCAATGATAACATCAATGACATTTATATTCCTATATAAGACAAGTGAAAATGCACAAAATTAAAGGACATTCCCATTAGAAGTCTGTTGCTTTCCCTTTGATGAATTCTTTCACTCAGCATGTGTTTACTGAGTACTCTTATATACCAGTCACTGTATTAGAGTCAAATTATAACCCTATCACAACAAACTAATACACACTAAACTCTCAGAATTATAGTAGACATACATTTTGTATCTACCAAAGGACTGAACAAATGGGAAAATGGTTCTGATAAAGAATGTTTATAAAGTTGCTGACCATAAAATAATAAATTTTAGAGTTATGATTTAATCCACTTTAGTCTAGCTCCTAGGTTATATTATCATTCAAGAAGAGAGAGTATATATCATGTATCCATATTCACTAGAGCTCTTCCTACTTGATAGGACCTAGAGTTCCAATTTCTACACTCCCATGATAAGCTTTAATATTGCAGAAAATTTAGCTCAGATACTCAGACTCTCAGTCACCAGTGAAAGAGAATAAACAATGCCAAATATTAGTCTAACCTTCTTGTTCTTTTTTCTTGAAATCTTAGCCTCTCTCCCCATCTTTACTGCCTGGATAGTACTCAAGTATGGCCAAAACTGATATTTTCTGATTCTTCCAGATTTCTAATTGTTCTCAAATAGGTAATAATTGCCATAGTCAAAAATCAGGTCTGAATTTTAACTGCAAAATGGATTGTAATGCTAACCACATCCATTTAAATAACAAATTTGATTGATATTTCCTCTACTAGTGAAAATATTAAAATCTCAAATCCTTGGTAGAAATCTTTTGATTAGTGTACTGCCAAGTAGGGCACAACACTCCTACATGAAGCACTGAAGCATTTACTAAACATATATTCTTGAGCCTATTCCAGATGTACTGGATTCTAATACTGGAGAAAGAATGGGGAGTTCTATTTTTAATTAACTTGGGTTTATTTTATATTTATTGAAGTTTAACAGTTACTATTGATTCTGTTGTGTACAAAGAGATGGTTTTACTGCATATTTATTTAACAATTGGTGAAAAAAAACATAACTATAGGAGTTTAAAATATATGTTTGCTACATGAATTTCTTAAAACTTGATATACTAAGCAGTTTAACAGTTATTAAATAAAAACCTACATTTGTGGGTGCTTTTTTGAACAGCTACTTGAAAAGCACACTGTGATGTTTATAATCAAATAAAGATTTTAGCCCTAAAAAAATGAAATCTAAACATTGGTAATGTCCCAAAGTTTTTATATTCTCATTTTTTAACTTAAGAAATGTTAAGAAAAATTTTAAACAGTTGATTTTTTACTGAAAGTTTTAGGGAATAAATCTATTGTGTAATTTCATGCTTTTCTGTTGCTAAATTGAATTTTTTCTCCAGAGTAAAAGCTGCTGGGCTTAAACATTACAATGACTGATAATGATTAAACTTTGGTTTCCAAGGAATTTCTAAACAGAATATTTCAGGAGATATTTTACAACTTCTTTTCAAGTCTGCATAATTACAGATTTGGAGTTTTTAAGGTGTAAAAAAACTGTTGTTTATTTATATATTTGCATATAGTCATTTATAATATATATGCTTATATATGATTATCTCTTTATTTATTTTTGCCTATTCTTTGATAAACAGGTTATTTCATTTTGTTGTTATTTATTGGCAAAACCAAACTATTTCAGAAAATGAAGACATAGATAGTAATAATAAATTCAAATCAGAAAATCAAAAAGGCTTATTGTGAAATATAGACTTTATTATGGTATTAGCCATATAGATAAAATATTGAAGTATCAATACCATAAGCTGTGACATTTAAAAAACTAATTTATAATGAAACTAGTGCTTTGTAGCATACCTTTAAAAATAGATAAATTATATTACCTTTCGGAGTGCTCTTGCTTACAAGACTTAGGATTCTCTGTCATCCTGGCTTCTATAAAAACATTGTTCATTTTCAGTAACACTGTGTGGTGATAACCTGCCCAACTTTTAGAGTTTAAGATCAGCCATGACATAGTTCTGAGATCTTGGAAAGTTGTTTCCTCTCTGTCAACCTCAGATTCTTCATTTATAAAATGGAAAATAATAAAAGACCTATCTCACAGACATCTTGAAGGATACAATGCCCAGCACAGAGAAAATGCTCAATAAATGTTAGTTTACTATTGTTCTTCACCTTTGATTTTCTTAATTTGGTCCATGGAAGATTTTATATTTTTGAGTAATTCTGTAAACAAATGTGACTAAAATATGTGTTTAGTAACCCTGTATATTTTTGTCATTTCTCTTGTACTTTTCTCACAAAAAGTCTATTACCTCTCTGAGGTTATCTATCTATGACCAATATTAAATCCTCTATCCAAATTTATCTCTTTTTTTAAGAATAAAAAAAATTCTTTTAATTTTTCTCAGCATCTTCCCATGCTTCATTCCCTCATAAAACACATCATAAAATATTAATGGTGATAAGGTTTTAAAAGTTTAAATGTGATACTTATGCCTGTACATGTTCATGAATAAAGAAAATGTGTTCTCTATACACAATGGAATAAGTCAGGTCATTTGTGGAATGGAATGGAGGTCATTATGTTAAGTGAAAGAAGCCAAACACAGCAAGATGAGTCTTGTGTGTTTTCTCTCACATGTGAATTAAAAAAAAAAAAAAGTTGATCTGAAAGTGAAGAACTATTAGGAAGGAGATCAGAGTAGAGGAGAGAGAAGGGAAGGTACGAGAGGATAGTAGGAAGGGTAAATATAATTAAAACAACATAGGCATGTATGGAAATGTCACAGTGTAACCCTTTTACAATTAATGTGTGTTAATATTTATAATTTTAAAAGTTTACAGCAATAAAAGATGCTGGATCAACTGAATATCCAAGTGCTAAATATCTTTTTCCTACCTGACATCACTTACAATAATTTCGTGAGGGTTGTAATCTAAATGTACAATCTAAATGTGAAGCAATAAAACCTTGTGGAAGTTTTTATTTTTAAAAAATGCAACAATATCTCTGAACCTATATGAATTGTGATAATCAAAGGAGGGAAAATCATATTGGATATGACTGTCAATCCTCCCACATTTTGTTAGAAGTTGCAGAAAAATCCACATGAAGGAAGTTACTCTTTGAAATCTGTCTTTTATTAACAGATGGAAAGTAACACGAAAAAATACATTGATATGAACATGCAATGTATGCCTCCTCATCTGTAAAACAAATAGCAATAACTTGCTCTACTTCAATGAACTGTAAAGTGCAGTTGTCACTAGAGGGAGTACAAGGAGTCCTAAGAAAGGGGGACCTCAATTTGTAACTACACAGGTTTTTGACATTCATTACAGAAAGAATTGCATCATTAAGCAAGGTGCAGATAAAGATTTACTTAAGGACAGCAAAGGAATTCACTCTCAAAAGGGAATGTGGTTGATCCTCACCTCTCAAAGGAGTAGACAAGTGATATGCTCAGATTTGAGATCTCTGATTATGGAACTGATCTCACCTGCCAGTGGGATCCTAAGCAGGTGAGCCACTGTTAGATTTTACGGATTTGGAAAATATTTACAAACTTTATTAGCAATCAAGTCTCATGGCAGCTAAGTCCCATGCTGACCACCCTACACTTGGAGGTCAGAATGTTTCTCTCTGGTCAGACAGTAGAGCCATTAATCATTTGTGGCATACTGTGTAAGTTCCTCAGGTAGGTGACATTAACAATATGTCTAATCTCTTACAAGTACATACTGAATATTCTGTTTGTCTTTAACCAAAGAAGCAAGCTTGTCATGTTTTTTAGAGGTCTCTATTTACTAAGGGTATCTCCCCATGGGCCCATTTTAATTTACTTATATCTCACTGCCTGGCATACCTGTACAATGCTCAATAAGCGTTAGCTAGTATTATAATTACTATTTCAGTGAACACTTATAAAACAGTGATAGATATTTGAGATATGTATTCTATAGATATGCACTGTAAGGTAAGAATACACCACTATCCCCAAAGTAAATTTGCCACCTTTCAAACAAATTATAATCCCAATTTTGTGATTGAATATTATGTTAGTAATGTTTTGAAGGAAATAGGATACTGTAGACATTATTGTTTCACATTATCAAGGACAATGTATTACTGAAAATTAATTCACTGATCATTTTCATTGTTCATCATCATTGTTCATCAATGCCTCAAAGGAATGGTCACTTTTTAAATGTGCTGAATGTGTCACACATCTCAGCAAAGACCATAGCTATACACTTGTACTGAGTCAGCACACTTTAGAGCACTAAACACATTAGCTCAGGATTAGCTTTGTATTAACATAATTCTTCTTCTCTTTTGAAACTTCAGTTCTGTGATGATTGTGCATTTCTCATTAGGTTTCCAAACAAACTCTTCTCTATTGACCAATATAAATGTCTGGATTACTGCACAAGTGGGGCTTTTAATTTCTTTTAAAAACAAAAACACTTCAGATATACAAAGAGTATCACAACTATTACATTAAAAAAAAACATAGGTAGAGGTGCCATGTTCAGTGAAAGCATCCAGATAGACACCATTTCAACAATTTGTGACTTTGGCAGTGACTTCTGATGGGTGGTTTCAGTAGAGAATTGACTATAAACACCACACTTTCACCTCATTAAGCAAGCAAAAAGCAGTGTTGTCAAAGTCACTTCTCATCTATTTCTACAACTCAATATTAAACTCATAAAATAAAAAAAGTTCAAGATTTGAGCTGGTTTTTGTTCTGTTAATTAGAATTATATGGACAGTCAGTCCAAAATGATAATTCATGCAACTAATTTTGCTTTTTTCCCCAATATTTCTATACTCTATTATCTGAGTTCTCATCCCATCCCCTAAACTCTCCTGATTTTAACTATTCCTTCAACAAAACATGTACAAGGACCCTTATTATCAGAAAACTAATAGGAGAAAATAATATTATCAAATAATTATTTATGTACATACTTATATATTGTGGTAAGGGCATAGTAGAATGGCCCATAGTTATTTTTTGTCAAAATAATTATTTCATTTTTTTGTTGAGTTTATAGAGGACATAAATCACTCATTACACTAGATGGTACATCCCAGTCACATATTATTGGTAGGTCACAATCACTTTATGAACTATAGATGAAGCACTAGCCCAAAAGCTAAGAGGTTCTATGAATGTGTATTATCTTGCCAGACATAAGGATGTTTAAAACAGTTTCCACTGAATTGTAGTCTGCTTCTACAAAAATTGACTCTTTTTTCTAAGAAAGTGGGCATCCATTTACAATGTACCTTTTAGTTGAGAGAGAAAGGAGAAGGTCAATGACCCACCATGCTTTAGTGTGCATCAGTATAAAGATAATGTAATGAATCCATCAACACACATTACTAGAGGAACATAATATACATTTGTTCATTTTCAAGCCTTGTAACAGAGAAACTTTTTTTATGCACTTTTATAGATAAGACAGACATCTTACAGTGATTTTATAAATTCAATCACTAAAAGATAGAATGCCTGATCTTATTAGAATATGAAGTCTGTTAAACATTTTTTGAATGTTTGTTTGTTGTGTAAAGAGATCAAACTCAGCAAAGATGAACATTAGTACAGGTAAAATTGATTGTTAATAAATATGTTAAAATACAAAATAAATACAAATACTGCTATTTCTGGTATTTGGTATCTGAAATTTACATGTCTATAATTCTTTAAGTTAAATTAAATGATTTCATTTGCCCTGATTACATCTATAAAAGAGTTTCTTCTTGATTAAAGTTTGCTCTTGACTTCTAAGAATCCTTAGATTGATTAATTAAGCATCTATTTGGAGTTCATGTAAATGTAGTATATTTCCCTCTAATGCTGATGGTTACTTGGGCAATCCAAAAGAACTCAACACTCTGACTGGAAACTCCTGTAATATATTTACTAATATAGAGTCATATTAAAGATTTACTTTTTCTCCAGTGGAATGGGCAAGAAGCAGAGTAGATAATGATTTGCAGTCTTTGCCTCTTTCTGTGGTATACATTCTCCCATCATGGACAATTTCAAGCTACCAACATTATACTATTGAATGCAGCTGAAAAGAGATATGCACTGATGTCTCATGCCAATATGAGCTGTTCATGTCACTCCACTGTGTTCCAGTTTTGTAACCTCAGTTATTAACAATAATCTCATTACACCGAACTTTCACAGTGTGGGGGGAACTGAGAGGAAGAGTTCATCTATTCTCTTAATAGACATATTACAAAACTGCTACCAGGTTTCATTTCTCAAAACAGAGAGAAAGAGATATAAGAAAAATTACAAAGCATTTCATACATCTTTTTCCTTACTGCTGTGTTAGTTTTTTTTGGGGGGGTTGTTTTGTTTTGTTTTTTTGCTTATTTGTTTGTTTTCATCACTGTGACAAATATTTAAGAAAAACAACTTAGAGGAGGAAAGACTTATTCTGGATCGTAGTTTCAGAGGTTGCAGTCCATGGTCAGTCAATACCAATGCTCTGAGTCTAAGGTAAGGCAGAACATCATGGCAAAAGGGTGTGGTGACAGAAAGCTTCTCAGCTCCTGGTAGGTAGGAAGCATGTGGACAGGGTGGAGAGAAGGAAAGAAGAGACCAGGTATAAGATATAGTCACAGAGGTAACACCCTAGTGACCTACTTCCTCCAAACATACCCCACCTGCATACAGTTTTCACCACCTCCTGGTAGTTCATTCAGCTATCAATAGGTTAATCCACTAATGAGGTTGGAGCCCTAATGATCCAATCACTTCATAAAAACTTCGCCTCTGAACATGGCTACATTGAGAACCAAGTTTTCAACATGTGAGTCTTTGGGGAACATTTCATATTTAAACTGTAGCATTGGCTTGCAGTATCATATTCTAGGGATGCTAATAACACTTTAATGACATCATCTTCCTCCAGATTAAGATTTCCATATTATAGATGGAGGGCACCTATCAGCATCAACCTATAATATTCAATTTTCCAATGTTTCTCACATAGGAGTTACTCTTAGTCTCTTGGGAGTCAAGAAAATAAAGCATCAGTAAAAGTAATTGACACCCAATTCTGTTTGTCTGAAAATTTAGAATTTTGTCCTTTTTGGTGTTTGAGACAGCTGCACTGGGATAAATACTGGAAACATAGTAATCATTTAGACCTAGAATTTGATTTCATTTTCTTGGCACAAAATTAATTCTAGTAACACCAGATCTTGGATATTTATTTTTCTTGTAATGTACAAAAGCTGTTTGAATTCTACATAAATGATTTTAAAGATTTAAGTCTTGGGCTGGGGATGTGGCTCAAGCGGTAGCGCGCTCACCTGGCATGCGTGCGGCCCAGGTTCGATCCTCAGCACCACATACAAACAAAGATGTTGTGTCTGCCGAAAACTAAAAAATAAATATTAAAATTCTCTCTCTCTCTCTCTCTCTCTCTCTCTCTCTCTCTCTCTCTCTCTCTCTCTCTCTCTCTCCTCTCTCTATTTATCTTAAAAAAAATAGATTTAAGTCTTAATTTCCCCTGAAAGTTCTTATTGCCACCAAGTGTTTTTTCCCCTGAAATTATTCAATTAACTTTATGGAGAATGCCTCTGTAAGTGTTAGAATTGTGCCAATAAACACCTTGTGCTCCTGTAAATATTGATGACTTATGAACTAAAATATGACCTGAAGTCATTATTAAATAAAACAATGGTAAAAAAAAATTAGTAAAATTTTCTTTATTCCTAATGAGGAATTTTTAAGTAAAATTGAGGATCAGGAATTCAGTAAGAGCACCAATGAATGGCAAAGAGAACATTTCTAGTGAGTTCATTCAGATTATGAGTCCCACTTGTAAAAAACTGATACCAAAAATTATGATTCTGAGGTGTGCCAGAATCCTTGAGTCACAAAAATAAGATTCTTACCCTCAGAAATTACCAAGGCAGGATTATAGCATTTAATGTAGGATTATAGTGTTAAAACTTAGAGAAGAATTTTCAGCTGCATAAATTGAAACTATTTTTTCTGGTTAATTATATTATTAAATACTTCCAACTGCAATTTCCTGTCTCCAGGAGTACTAAAGTTTAGATTTTATAATACAGATATTAAATATATGGGATCTACGCCTATTCTTTTCTATTCTATATTCAATACAGGCATCAATAATCAGTTAAGGCAAGCCTTCCTTCTGAGCCTAGAAGTGTTCTCATAAAACTTCAGAAAGTGCCAGAGAGTTTCAAACATTAATCAAAATCTATTTGCCATTTGTGATATGAATTGTCATAATTTAGTATTAAAAGCTCAAACAATAACCAGTCATCTTCTGATCACCAGAGTATTTCTCTAAACATAAATAAAAAGAAAAAAATTATATTAATAATCAGGGGATCTCTAAAAGGTTTTTTTTAATATTTTTTAGTTATAGTTGGACACAAAACCTTTATTTTATTATTTACTTTTATGGCATGCTGAGGATCGAACCCAGTGCCGCACACGTGCTAGGCAAGCTCTCTTCATCTGAGCCACAATCCCAACCCCTATTTTCAGTGTTTTATAACCAGCAGAGAAAATTAACATTTTTACCTTATAGCATCATACTGTACTATGCTGAATCATTTAACTTTTTAAAATTTTTAGACATTTAGTCATACTAGTTATTTAGTGATTTTAATGAGGTTTTTTTATTGATTTGTAAACAAAACTATTCTTTAAACTGAAGCAATTTAATTTTTTTTAATTTTTTATTGATTCTTTTTAGTTTTATATAACAATAGTGTACATTTTGACACAATCACAAAAGCATGGAATGTAATTTGCTCTAATTCAGTCCCCAGCACTTACTTCCTCCTTAACTCCTCCCTCCCCCTGCTCTCCTTCTTCTACAGTAATGGCCTTTTGGCAATTTATTTAAAATTTTATAATTAGTGTCTTGTGGATATACTTGATGTTGAGATTCACTGTGCCATGATAATGTATGTACATACAAAAGTTCAGTCAGATTCAGTCCCCTGTTCTTCCCCTATCCTGTCCTTCCTTCCACCCTTTTAATCCTCTTAGTTTACTGACCATTCCTCCATTTTGATGGAATTCCCTCTTCCCTTTTTTCCCCTTTCTTTCTCTATCTCTTTTTTTCTCCCTGCCCCCCATCCCCCACTTTGTATTATCTTCCACAATCAGAGAAAACATTCAATCTTTGACTGTTGGGGACTAGCTTTTTCACCTTAGCATAGTGAATGAGTAATCTCCAGTTCCATCCATTCACTGGCAAATGCCATAATTTCATTCTTCTTTATGGCTGAGTAAATACACTATTGTATATATACACCACATTTTCTTATTAAATTAATTAATTTATTTTGTATTTGTTCTTTTTAGATATACGTAACAGTAGAGTGTATTTTCACATATTATACATACCTGGGATATAACTTATTCCAATTAGTATATAAGACATTTTTTTCTTTATTCATCTCTTGAAGGACGCCTATGTTGGCTTCATAACTTGACTATTGTGAATTGTGCTGTTATAAACATTGATATGATTGCATCACTGTAGTACACTGATTTTAGATCTTTTGGATATATACAGAGGAGTGGATAACTAGGTCATATAGTAATTCCATTCCTACTTGTTTAAGGAATCTCCATACTGTTTTTCAGAGTGCTTTCACAAAGTGGTTTCACGATGCAGTCCCACCAACAATGTATGAGTGTACACTTTGCCCCACATTCTCAACAACATTTATGTTTATTTGTATTCTTAATAATTGCCGTTCTGACTGGAATGAGATGAAATCTCAATGTACTTTTAATTTGCTCTTCCCTAATTGCTAGAGATGTTGAATATTTTTTTCATGTAATTGTTGACCATTTGTATTTCTTCTTTTGAGAAGTGTCTGTTTAGTTCCTTTGCCCATTTATTGATTGGGTTATTTAGAGGGTTTTTTTTTTTTTTTTTTTTTGGCGTTAAGTTTTTTGAGTAATTTGTATATTCTGGATATTAATGCCTATCTGAGGAACAAGTAGCAAAGATCTCTCATTCTATAGCTCTCTTTATGCTCTTTTTTTCCTTTGCTGTGCAAAAAACTTTTCAATTTGATGTTATCTCATTTAATCAAAGTGGTCTAATCTATTAGTGATACATTCCATTGAATTTTTAATCTGGGTTATTAATTCTTTCATTTCTAGGAGTTACTATTAACTTCTTAAGAATCTCTCTTCAGGGAGGGGCCCAGACGCTTCCTCACTGGTGAGGGCTTGGAGCTACTCTGCCAAATTGGCGTGGGGTGTCCGCCCAGACCTATTCCATCATGTCCAAGGTTTCCTTTAAGATTACGCTGACGTCGGACCCACAGTTGCCATATAAAGCACTTAGTGTTCCTGAGAGTACACCTTTTACAGCAGTCTTAAAATTTGCAGCAGAAGAATTTAAAGTTCCTGCAGCAACAAGTGCAATTATTACTAATGATGGAATAGGAATAAATCCTGCACAGACTGCTGGAAATGTTTTTCTAAAGCACGGTTCAGAACTTCGAATTATTCCTAGAGATCGTGTTGGAACTTGTTAATGTCTGCTACTTGGAACATACAATTACTTTTCAGAATAAATATTGGTATTTTTTGTTGTTGTAAATTTAAAATCAGGCATTTAGCATACTACGAAAACACGAGAAGTCAGTGAAACAATGAAAAGTGGACTCTTCTGGTCCCTTCTTTGTTCATGATTTTCATGTGCAGAGGGAATGCTTGTGAGTAGCGGGAACTGCCACCACAGAAGGTCTTAGAGTTGTTGATTGCTACCTCACAACACAAGTACGGAGTTCATTTGTGAAAATGGATTATCCAACTGTGTTTTTTACCTGGATGATTCTGATAATTCTTTCTGGAGAATTTTTGGAAAATTAAAATTTACTTAATCTTACATATTTGTATTGAGTTAAAAATGTAAAAGGAAATGAGTCATAGATGGAAGTTTGCTAGACAGCATCTGACTTACAGACTCATAAATAGTTTGATTTTTAAGTGTATAGTTTGTGATGATGATGATAGACATATCAATGATGGTTAACTGTCTTGACTTTATCATTTAGTTTTGTAAGTTTTAGACTTCATGTGTCATGTAAATTACATTTAATTTAGTACCAGAGGACCAAAAATCTTACTTTTGATCTAACCTTTATGTATATAAAGTCACATCCCATAACAAATAAGTCTTTTAACAGTCATCTTGGCAGAATCCAGTATATGTAATAGTGGGAATTGACAATGCAGTACAAACGTCCTTTACTGAATTATGCATTTCTGTATCAGTCTTGTGTAGTACAATGTTTGAGACAGAAATCTTTTAGAAACCATTGTCCTTTGGAGGATAATATTTCTAAATAACTTTGAAGAAGAGAGTGTTGTTGCACAGAAAATATGAAGAATACAACAAAGTTTAAAGATACCAATTGAAAATTCCAATGAATTAAAGACCTGACTTTAAAAAAGTGCTAATATTTTTCAACCAAATGGATAAGAAACCAAGTAAAGAAAGATGAGAAAGACTGGTTGACGAGGCTTTTGCAAGGAGGAAAGCAACAAGCACCTAGTGAAGAGGAAACTAAAGTGTCACAGAAATAGCCAGCTAGTTGGACAAAGCTGTGGAGGGTATGTTGGAGAAAACTGAAAGTGAAAACAAAATATTTGACTTAATCTAAGTAGCAGAAGGCAGTTAGACAGTGGCCTTGCCTGCATACAGATTTCAAAGTACCCCTTATGACAATTCAGAGAATATAATAAAAAGTTATACTTGATCTTAAAAAAAAAAATAATCTCTCTTCATTGAAGTGATCTTTTGCTTCCTGTATTTTCACTCCTTCCTTTTTCTTTTAGTTCATTGAACATTTTAACTATGAACTTCCTAAATTCCTTCTCTGACATTTTCTCCACTGCATTGTCAATGAAATCAGTTGTTGAAGCATTGTGACCTGTTTGTGGTGATTTTTCTCTACTTTTTCATATTGTTTACATGCCTATTCATCTATTGGGATCGTTACCACTTCTTTTAAGCACAGTACAACTTTGTGAGCTTCTTTCTCTTAAGAGCCTGGGTTGGGGGTTTATCAAAATATTGATACTTTAACTCAATGTGTGATCTCTGATGATACTAATATCAGCACCACTTTGAGAGCCAAGCTTCATACTATTAAACCTTATGAAAAACAAAAAACTTGCTGATATTGTCCTCCGCAGTACCTTAAATTCAGGTACAAACTAGTAATAAAGTTCTGGAATAGGTCAAAAATTATTAAATTCAGTAAAATTGCTATAACATCAAATGAGAGCTAAAAGGAAGAAGAAAGGTTGGGCAAAAAAAGAGAAAAGAAAGAAAGAAAGAGAGAAAGAAAGAAGGAGGGAGGAAGGAAGGAAAGAGAAAAAGTAGAAAAGAATAATACACACCAAAGTAGAAAGGAAAAAAGATGGATGGTGGGTATTTAAGGCAGCAGCAGATAAAGTAAGAGTGTAAACAGGAGTTAAGAGGAGCAAGTAAAAACTGATCTAGAAAAACAAAGATAAAGCGATTCTAATTAATGCTTTAAACCATTAGAAGAAATACATTCAGATGTGTTGAAAGTATAGCATTGGTTTTTATGGAAGCAACTATCAATGATGTTAAAGAGCGACACATATGATCCAAGTTGACATTAGAGTTGTCGATAGTAAACCATGCCAAGGTAAAGAAAATTCTTGTTATCAATAAATGGGATAGATTCAAACTAAAAATCTTTTTCTCAGCAAAAGAAATAATCAGTGAGGTGAATAGAGAGCCTTCATTTTGGGAGCAAAATTTTATCACACACACATCAGAGCACTAATCTCTACAATATATAAAGAACTCAAAAATCTTAACACCAAAAAACAAATAATCTAATCAATAAATGGGCCAAGGAACTGAACAGATATTCCTCAGAAAATAATATACAATCAGTCAACAAATATATGAAAAAATGTTCACTATCTCTAGTAATTAAAGAATGCAAATCAAAACTAATCTAAGATTTCATCTCACTCCAGTCAGAATGGCAGCTATTAAGAATACAAACAACAATAAGTGTTGGCAAGGATGTGGGAAAAAGGGCAAACTATTACATTGCTGGTGGGACTGCAAATTGGCACAACCAAAACAGAAAGCAGTATGGAGATTCCTTGGAAAACTGGGAATGGAATAGCCATTTGATCCAGTTTATACCCAAAGGACTTAAAAACAGCGTACTACAGGGACACAGCCTCATCAATATTTATAGCAGCACAATTCACAATAGCTAAATTGTGGATCCAACCTAGATACCCTTCAGTAGATGAATGGATAAAGAAAATGTGGCATATATACACAATGGAATATTAATCAGCATTAAAAGAGAATAAAATTATGGCATTTGCAAGTAAATGGATGGAATTGGAGAATATAATGCTAACTGAAGTAAGCCAATCCCAAAAAACCAAATGCCAAATGTGTTCTCTCATATAAAGATGCTGATTCCTAATGAGTATGGAGGAGGGGATCATGGAAAGAATAGAGGAACTTTAGATAGGGCAAAGGGGAGGGAGGGAAAGTAGGGATATGGGGATAGGAAAGACGACGGAATGAGACAGACATCATTACCCTTAGTACATGTATGAAAACATGAATGGTGTGACTCTACTTTGTGTTCAACAAGAGACATGAAAAATTGTGCTCTATTTGTGTAATATAATTGAATTGCATTCTGCTGTCATATATAACTAATTAGAATAAGTACAATAAAAAATTAAAAAAGAAAGAAAATTCTTGTTGAATCTGGGTTTGGATTTCATTCAGATTTGGGACTTTTAGCAAATGTCCATCATATTTTGACTGTGGCCCTCTCCATAGTTGCTGGGGCACAGGAACCACTTCCCCAGTTGCTATGACCCCCCCACCCTAAAAGAGCAAATTCTGGTTTTTCAGTTCAGGGGCCTGCGGCTGACTGCTTATAAGGTACAGTCTTGAATCCCATTTGTTTTCTATTGTGCACAGGAGTTCAGGTTGCAGAGCTCTGGAGTGTCCCTATGATTGCTGTGGGTCACTCTGTACCTGTTCCCCTCTATAGGATTCTTTTCATGGTGGTGTAGGGACTGTTGACTGTGTATAAACTCAGGTCCTGTGGTTGTGGATTTTCTGCTGGTGTTCTGTGGTGCAGAAGCATCCTCTCTAACCTATCACTGGGGTACTAAAGTAAAGGGATTCAAATGGTTCACCTGGGTTCTAGTTTCCATTGCCCCAGGTGTTACAATGATTAATGCAGGCTCTAGTTAGTGTCCAAATAACGCCCTTTCACTCACCAGTTGGGACCACGGGAAAGACTGGTAGCCAGGCCAGGCTGGGAACAGTCACTATCTGCTGCCTTGGATCAAGCAACTTTCCACCTTAATTGATTTCCCTCTGGCTGAGGTAGGGATCTGGATGCCCTCCCCTTAGGCTTCCTGGTGTACTCAGGCAACTTCGCCTAGCAGCCTTCTGCTGGCTGCAGCCACCATCCAGGAACCAGACCTCTATGTCACTGTATGTTCAGATAGCTTCTCTCAAATATGGTCCTACAAACAAGGGGACAGTCCCCCTAGGCTTCTTCAAACACACAGTCTTCCATGGTGACTCACCCCAATGTCAGTGGTTGGGGCTGGAGTATTTCTGATGGATCTGTTTTCCTCTGCTCAGGGCCAAAGCTCCCTTGCCCCTCTCCCTCCTCTGCAGGGAGACTGAGCAAAGAGCTGGGTTAGAAACTCTTCCCTGGATAGGTCTGCTCCACCCCAATCCCCTTGATCATGTTTAGGGTGAAGGGGAATGGGTTTCAGGGATTTGGGGCTATTAGTGGTCCCTTTAGAAGTTCCTTCTAGCCAGATTACTAAGAGATACCACTGGAGGGGACTTCCCTCTGGTTTAATTTGCAGCTATTTGAACATGGGAAGATGCCATTTTGATTTAAGGGGGTGACTTACTAGTTAGTTGAGGCTTCCACAAAATGGCTGTGGGCCCTGAAAGACCCTTCTATTCACAATTTGGTTTTAAAACTGTTTGATCTGCCTCAAGGACACTTCTGTTCCCATCATCCTTTAAATTTTGTCTCCCTCTTCAAATAGTTAAGTGGGTGAGCTTGAGAGCTCTGTTGCCCCTCCCCCTTGACCCACCTGATCTGAGCTCAGGGTTAGAACACTCTGCATTTATTTTCCACTCTGGTAACCAATATTTAAGTCTGTCTAGGTCTCAGACTTTGTAATATTGAGGATCAGAGCATTTATTTTGTCACCCACCTCTCAGTTCTGCTTTTCCTTCACAGCCTGCTGTCTGTGTTATGAGGGGTCAGGAATCAGTGCCTGGCTCCTTTCAACCATCTTCTCAAACCTCAAATCCTTCTTGAATTATTTTTTATTATTGGTGATCATAGTATAATAATATTTGGGAATCTGAAAGTCAGTGATAAGCATTAGGGACAGAGTGTGTGGACCTGCTGAAATTGTTCATACATTTCTTCCTACAGTGTTCATCAGGATATCAGTAGAATCCTTTACCTAAAGAGAATTTGTTATCTGCATTAGGCTCTCATTTCTTTGAGGGCAGAGTACTAAACCTTTAGATCATATTGACTTCAAAACTTACAAGTTGGTAGATTTAAATTTAGAACCTATATCCCTGCAGCTAAGCAGAAAAAATATCCCTGAACACTTAAACTTCATCTTTTTAATTGAATAATTAACCATTCTGAGTGCTTAATCCCTGTCAGTGATCCAAATAAATAGAAAGAAGAGCTTTCTATTGATCAAGATGCAGTTAGAAAAAAAAAAATCACCTGGTTTGAAATCAGGCAGATAAAGGTTTGAATTTCTACCCTGCTGCTTGCTTATGTAGTTATAGGCAAATTAATCTATCTAAGCCTCAGTTATGCCTCTTATAAAATATAATGATTCAAATTTTATCACAAGCTATTGATTTTTATCTCTTAAACACTTCTCAAATGATACTCTCCCCACTCACTCCCACCCTCACTTTGGTTACCATCTTGCCTCCCCTCCCTGCAGTAATTTCATTATTCTTTCTGCTTCCATTATGGTCAGTGGGCTATCTCTCACCGTGAGTGTACTAACAAACAGCTCTCTCTTCACACACACACACACACACCAAATTAATAAAAAAATTAAATTTAAAACTCACTTATAGTTTTTGCCGATTTCAGTGACTAAATACTCCTAGCTTTGGCCACCATGTGATTTCATTGAACATTGAGCTGGGAAGAGATGCAGCCAGTCAGCCATGTGGAACCAGCTACTGCTCATGTTAAGTTCCGTATCCCTCACCTCAGGTTATAACCAGCTTAGTCCTGTGAGATATAACTATGGATAAAACACTGTCAACCTCTTGCTAGTTATTGGTGATGTTTCCCCTGCTCATATTTTTGAGACTAATTTAAAAAATTTCACCAGCAGAAGACAAAAAAATGAACATGAGAAATATTATATTCTTACTTAATACTATCTTAAATAGAACCTAAATATAACTTGTTAGAAAATCCTTTTGACTAATTTCAGTCAAATTACAAGTTAAAAGGAATTAATTAATTTATTAAAGTGCAACATAATGCTTCATAATATTATAATAAGAAATTATAAAATAATGCCTTACTGTGCTTAATACACACACACACACACACACACACAAGCGATTAACAAATGATTTTACTAATTTCAACTATAAAGTTTACTACAGCAAGAAATAAAAAATTTTCCCAAATAAAATGAGTAAATGGAAAATGGGGCTGAGGTGAAAAAATATATATCCATGCTCATGACATGTCTTAGCTTTGCTTTATGAAATAGGATCTAATATTATTTTTTAACAATAATTAAATTAATTTCCTCTTTCACTCCATATCTATCTCCTGATGTAATAAATCAGTAAATCAGAAACCTTAAAATAGGGAACGATAACTTCTTAAACTCTAGAGGCAATTTGTGAGAGCGGAAGATTACCTTTCCTGTACATATGCCTTCAACCTCCATCCTCTGAAAGAGCAAGGGAGATAGGGACAGGGACAGGGACAGGGTTGGGAAGAGAGGAATTTAAACATCCAAGCATGAAGTTAAAACTCAGGGAAAACAACTGTTTAAAGGCAGCTAGAGGAAAAAAAAAAGTAGAACATATTGCAATCTTGGTCAATTAGTAGAATTCTCCATGTGCATTCCTCCTCCTCCTCCTCCTCCTCCTCCTCCTCCTCCTTCTCCTCCTCTTCTCCTTCTTTTTTAGTGTTTCATTCTTCAATTATATTGAAATTAAAAGGAAATATTAAAGTAAGGACTAAAATTCTTTATCCTTCTGTCTTCTAACCATAGCCTCTTGGGGAACCAATATTAGGAGTTTAATGCATGTACTAATTATTTTCCATTTGTCCACAGACATACACTCTGACTCTGCTCTGTAACAAAATCAAAAAAGGAAATATTCTGTTTTATCATACTAATTAAAAGCATAAACTCTAGATATAAAATGCCTAAGTTTTAAACTCATTCAGATCATTTTTTAACCGAGAAAATGTGGGCAAAAAAAGTATAAAAATGGCTAAAAATACACAAATTCTTAAGGCAAATAGGAAAGCAGAAAAAGGAGAGTGGCACTCTCAAATGCAAAAACTTATTGCAAAACAATTGTAATCAAAATATTATGGTACATAAAATAAAAACAGGCCACTGAAGAATTTGATATTAGGGGTTTTTTCAGATATATAAGGAAATGAGCACCTAGGAGCACAAAAAACTGTATGGGTGTCAGTGTTCATATGAACAGTCTATACAATAAATTTCCCAACACTTTTGATCAGGAAATTCCTATATGAGAATTAAACTCTAGCCATACTCCCAATTTTGTGTGCAAAACATGCCACCTTAGAGGAATATAAATTCATTTCTTCACACATATCAGGGCACTTATTCATCTACCTTCTGCTTACAGGTCATTTGGACCAGTATTTCCAAATTCAGGGCAACCCTTCTCCTAGGCTTCTCTTCCTTAAAGAATATTTAGCAGATCAAAACAACAACAAAAATAATAAAAATAAAAACAACAATAATAATCATGTCCTATCATCAGATGCAAATCTGTAACCTTTGTGGAAAGGATCAGTGCTAGATTTCCCTTTCTGTGGCTAACATGCTATGCCAACTATCCCTGAACCTTTCTTTCTCTATCACAGAAAGCAATGTGAAAATTCTCCCATGAGTTCCCCATAGGTTTTCTAGCTATAATTCAATGGAAAAGTGGTATAAAATTTATTGAGATCTCTGACATAGATTGTAAACATAGCTATTCAAAGCATTCTACTGTTAAAATATTATATATGTTCTAGACTATAATTCACCAAGACTACTGATAGAATCATGGCTGTTTCTCACTTGTCTACAAGCACAGTATTGGTATCTACCAAAACCATGGATAGGGTCACCAGAGGAGAGTAGATGACTATAGCACAGTGTCAGAGTTGAGCTCACACACACAGGAATTGATGGTGAATTGTATTACCAGTTGCGTCTTTGCCAAATGACAAAAAGACATACAAGATATACAGAAAATTTATAGAAAAATTTAGCCATAATGTCTCTTTCAGCTGGACAACTTTGCCTTATTTTTATGCTGAAAATAGTGAATAGTGAAAAGCCAAAAAGGTTTTCCAGATACAGAAAATATCCTGTTAATTAACCCTAAGTGGACAAGTATCTACAATTATCACACAATCCCAGAAGGTGAACATCTTCTAGAGGCGAGGTTGTTACTTTGTTTAAGGCTAGCTTTCACACAAAGGACAATCATGAGGAATGTATCCAATTTAAATTGAGCATTCACTGGCTCCCTTAAGCAACACAGATTCTCAGGCACTGTTATGATTTGTATGTGATGTATTCCCCAAAAGTTCATGTGGGAAACAATGCAAGAAGGTTTAGAAGAGAAATGATTGGATTATGAGAGCCTTATCCCATTCAGCAGATTAATCCCCTGATTGGAGTAACTGAGTGGTAACTGAAGGTGGGTAGGGTGTGGCTGGAGGAGGTGTGCCCTTGGGGTAGGTATTTTGTATCTGGCGAATGAAGTCTCTCTGCTTTCTGATCAAAAAGCTGCCACACTTTTCTTCCATGATGTTCAGGCTCACCTAGAGCCCTGGGGAATTGAGCTAATTGTGTATAGACTGAGACCTCTGAAACCATGAGCCCCCAAATAAACTTTTCCTCTTCTACAATTGTTCTGGTCAGTCTTTTAGTTACAGCAGCAAAAAAGCTGACTAAAATGTGCACCACAGTAAATTATTCATTGATTAAAGAATTAAAGAAAAAAGGGCATGACATTATCTGTCAGTGAGCATCAAATATTTGTAGCATCCTTCATATTGTAGAAGCTGCATCCAGTTAATGTATGGTCATATGACTATCTCTGGCTTATCAAATGTAAACACAAATGCCTTATGTCACTTCCAGGCCAAAGCAGTTGAGTTAACATGCTAGGTTGGGGTGTTGCTCGGTGGTAATTTCTGCCTAGGATGCCCAATACTCTGGATTCAACTCCCAGCACTGGAGGAAAAAAAAAAAGTCAACATGCTTTTTCTCTTTTCCTCCCTTCATTTGTCACAGTAATTTGGAAGCTCTGTCTTCCAGATGGCAGTTACAAGATTTAGTACTGACCTATGTCAGACCTTCTTTGGAAAAAACTATGTACTTGTATTGTGTTAATTTATTTACATGCTGTTCAATTTGTTATTGCAGTATGGTATAGTTTATCCTGACCAACAAAATGGGTAAATAGTTTTATAATCTGTTTGTGGGGAAGGACTTTGTAGCTATGAACCTAAAAACAGAAGCTAAATAAAGAGATTTGGCTATCCAAAATTGGTTACTATTGTATGCCAAAATACCAAAAATTAAATCACTAAGGAAAACATTTCAAATATATGTAACAAAAAGTTTTATTATCTTATTATCTCATATGAAGAATTCTCAAAGGTCAATACAAATTACATGTAGGAAAACATGCTATGAAGATTTTAAGATATATCATTAAGAATTACCTCTTATTGCCGGTAACAGAGACCAATATTAATCAAGTAGAAATTTATCTTTGATGTAAAAGAAATTTAGAGACAAGAGATCTAGGACTCTTAAGATACTTTCTAATTATTACCCTGTATCCAGACTGTTTCTTTTTTTTAAAATCATTGATATGTAGTTTCCATTGACAAGGTCAATCTTGACCTAATTTGGCTACTGAGGTTCAAACCATCTTGTTTATTTTCAAGTAATTTCAGTAAGGATTTTCCAAATGCCATACTCCAAAACCTATATCTCATTAGCCACCTCTGTCTTCAGAAATACTGAAAAATTCCCAATGTTATGTTAATGATTAAGGGAAGAACAGACACCATGTAGAATATACATCTTTGTTCAACCAAGCATTGATGTCCTCTATCATAAAAAGAAAATACAATTTCTTTTTCCCTAAAGAAGCAACCCCAATGTCACATCCAGTTATGGCATCCATCCCAAAGTCCAGGAGACCTGGTCAACATGAAATCCCTTCCATTGAATCTGAAGAAAGTATCTCCTAGTCCTTAAGCCTTCAGACAAAAAGAAAAAGACTTTGTATCTACACTCAGCACTCACTACAGTGAACTCAAAGAGAAAACAAACCCTGGGGCCAAAACAACCAAACAAACAGGAAAATACCCCAAACAGAAAAAGTAGGAGTGGAAAAACACAAAAATCCCTCCTCCTATTGGACAAGAATAAGAAAAGTGCCCAGTCCCTTAGCCATTTGGAAACCCCAACTGAAAGGATCTTTTTGGTTCATTGTTCTCCAAGGCCTCTAGTTCAGCCCTCTGAGGTGGGCACTGAGGGCATCTCCCTTCTGGCAGCGACATAATTTCTAGCCCTTGTTGGTAATGATTCAAAATATCACAGGTTATTTTAGTAGGTAAAACAGTGACAATTGAAGGGCAGATTTGTATTATTCCTGGCAAGATAGTTTTCTCAAAAATATATGAGACTTTTCATTACTTCAGGTCTAGTTTATTTCATGAGTACTATCTACAGGTAAAAATCTCATCTGGACATAATTTTTAGATCTGAAAACTCTCTTTTACTTTTCAGCTTCTGTTCTTTGTTTCAGTGGGAAGCCTGCCTTAATTAGGCAGGTTTATGATGAGTGACAATTTAGACTGACAAAAGTAGGGAAGGAGGTCAACATAAAGTTTGACAAAAAGATTTGAGTAACAGAGTAATATCATGGTAAATTCTACAATAGAAAATACTGTAATTCTTGCTTTAATTTGCTTTAGTTTTGTAAATAAATATTTTATGCACCCTAATACACCCTAATACAACATCAAAGTTGTATTACTTTCATTTCTATAAAATTATGCAATAGGAACAAATTATTTTAATTTTGCAATAAAGTTGTTTATCTTATATAAGGCCAAAGATATATTTCTAAAATTAGTAATCATTATGAGAAAAATCAAGCCAATTGGGTATAACAATTAATAATTTTTTAAAAGTAACAATTATGAAAGCTGGTGGAAGAGAAAAATAGCAGAAACACTTTCATAGAAAGTGTTTTCTTAAGATACCACTATTATTATATTCAGAAAATTAAAGTAACAGTTTTTATTATCTACATTTTTTCCAATGAGATTTTAAAACAACCACTTCAAATTAGCTGTATCTAAGCAACCATCATTTTCCTACTCTCATAACAATGAACATTACCAAATACCACATTTTACTTAACAATGATTTTGAAAGATATTAATAATATGTCAACAAAGCTAGATTATTTCAAATTTCTACATAATCACTTATGCATGTCAGGTTTACACCTTTAAGAAAGCACATAATATATTTTTATATCAATTAAAGAATATGAATTCCATTGCAACATATATGTTTTTAGGGAAAAGTAGCAAAATAAAATGATAAAAATATGATATAAAGAATTTTGTTTGTAAAAGATCAACTTTTATTTCATGCACTATTTCAGTAAGATACTAAATTCAGTATATTGACTGAAATCATTATACTTTTCACTGGAATTGGACAAATTGAGCTGCTGCTATATCAGTATTGCCTTGAATAATTATATGCACACTGAAGTTTGAAAAGTACTGCATTAAAATTTCTAAATTGAAGGGGAAATAATGAAAAGTAATTAATCAAACAAGCTTGAAGTATATAAAATACAGGGATATTTGCTGTATTAATTTTCACAAGCTGCCAAAACAAAATACCACAAATTGGGTTGCTTTAACAACACAGACTTCCTGTCTCATGGTTCTGGAGACAAAATGTCCAATATCAAGATCTGTCAGCAGCACTGGTATTTTCTGAGTGTTATGAGGAGAATCTGTCTTATTCCTCCGTCCTAGCTTCTGTTGTTTCCCAAGAAATCTTTGGTGCTCCTTGGCTTGGAGCTCCATCGCTCTGATCTCAGCCATCATCTTCACCCAGTGCCACCCTGTTTTTGTGTTTATGTCTATTTGTCTAAATTCGATCTTTTTATAGTACTCATATTGAATTAGGACCCACTCTGATGACTTCATTTTTCCTCATTTCCTCCCAAAAGATACCACTTGCACATGAGATAATATTCTTGAGGTTCTGGGGGCCAGATCTTCAACATATCCCTGTTAGGATAGTGCAATGCAACTGATAACATGAATATTTATAAAAATATTTAAAACATGCAAACTTTACATATGAAATGAACCCAACAGAATGTGTCATTTCCTCAAAAACATATCTTTTGAGTTTCCTTTTCTTCTTTAAAAGGAATATGAGAGATAGAGCAATCACTAAAGAATCTGGATTAAGCTCACTGTCACTAATTACATCATGATAGAAAAATTATAACCTCCTTGTACTTTAGTTTTCTGTCTCTCAAAAAAAAATGGATTCACAGATATGATTTCTAAGGTAACATATATATACTTCTTTTTCTCAATTTAGAAATAAACACATGGATATGGTTAGAAATCATACCTCACACATTATGAAAGTATTTGTTTATGAAATTTAAGTTATCATCCATTCAAAACTCTCAGCAACCATATGCAACTACAATGAGCAGTTCTTCCCCCCACCCAGGAAGACATAATGTATAAAAGTTTTCTGTTTTTGTTATTTCTTTATATATTTATTTATTCATTATTTGCTTTTTTTAGATATACATGACAGTAGAGTGTATTTTGACATAATATGCATACATGGTATATAGTTTATTCTAGTTAAGATCCAATTCTTGCAGTTATACATGATGTGGAAATTCACTGTGATGCATTTGTATATGTACATAGGAAAGTTGTGTGTGATTCATTCCACTATCTTTCCTATTCCTATCACCACACCTTCCCTTATTCCCCTTTGTCTAATCCACTGAACTTCTGTTCTTCCCCTCCCTACCCTTTATGTGTATTAGTATCCACATTATCAGAAAGAACATTCAACCTTTGGTGTAGGGGGATTGGTTTATTTCACTTAGCATGATAATCTCCAGATCCATCCATCTACAAGCAAATGTCACAAAGCCCTTCTTTTTTATGGCTGAGTTAATAATATGTTGTGTAAATATTCCTTATCTTCTTTATTCATTTATCTGATAAAGAGCACTGAGGTTGGTTACTTAGCTTAGCTATTGTGAATTGAGAAGCTATAACCATTGATATGGCCACATCATTATAGTATGCTGATTATAACTCCTTTGTGTATATACTGAGGAATAGGAAAACTGGGTCAAATGGTAGTTCCATTCCAAGTTTTCTGAGGAATCTCCATACAACTTTCCACAGTGGTTGCACCAATTTACAGTTCCACTAGTAATGTATAAGTAAAAGCTTTTCCCCCACATCCTCTCCAAAATTTATTGTTATTTGTATTCTTAATTGTTGCTATTCTGACAGGAGTGATATGAAATCTCAATATAGTTTTTAAATTTGCATTTCTCTAATTGCTGGAGATGATGAACATTTTTTCATATATTTGTTGGCCCTTTCTTTTCTTCTTCTGAAGTGCTTATTTAGTTTCTTTGCCATATACAGACTGGATTATTTGGAGGTTTTTGGTACTAAGTTTTTGAGTTCTTTATATATCCTGGAAATAAATGCTATCTGAGGTGCAGGTGGTAAAGATTTACTCCCATTTCTATAGGCTCTCTCTTTCTGTTCTTGCTTATTTCCTTTTCTGCAAAGCTTTAGTTTGATACCATCCATTTACTGATTCTTGATTTTACTTCTTGCACTTTAGGAGTCCTGTTGAGGAACTCAGTTCCTAAGCAGAAATGATGGAGACTTGGGCTTACACTTTCTTGTCTAATGCGTAGGTTCTGGGTCCACTTTGTTGAATTTTGTGCAGGATAAGAGATAGGACTCAATTTCATTCTGTACATACGGACTTCCAGTTTTTCTAGTACCACTTGTTGAAGAGGCTATCTTTTCTTCAATGTATGTTTATGGCACCTTTGTCTAAGATGAGACAACTGTATTTATGTGGGTTTGTCTCTGTGTCTTGCATTCTAGTCCTTTGGTCTTCACGTATGTTTTTGTGCCAATACCATGCCATTTTTATTACTATAGCTCTGTAGTATAATTTAAGGTCTGGTATTGAGATGCCCCTTGCTTCACTTTTCTCGCTAAGGATTGCTTTGGCTATCTGGGGCCTCTAATTTTTCTAAATGAAATTCATGACTGCTTTTTCTATTTCTATGAAGAACATCATTGGAATGCTAATAGGAATTGCATTAAATCTTCATAGTTCTTTTGGTAGTATTACCATTTTGACTATATTAATTCTGCCTATTCAAGAACATGGGAGATCTTTCCATCTTCTAAGGTGTTCTTCAATTTCTTTCTTTAGTGTTCTGTAGTTTTCATTGTGGAAGTCTTTCACATTTTTTATTAGATTTCCAAGTTTTTTTGCTTTTTTTTTTTTTGAGGCTAATGTGAATGCGATTGTTCTTTTAATTTTTAAGCTGATTCATCATTGGTGTGTAGGAATGTAATTGATTTATAGGTGCTTATTTTATATCCTGGTATTTGCTGAATTTGTTTAAGAGTTCTAGAAATTTTCTAGTGAAGACTTTGGGAATCTAAATATAGAATAATATCATTGGCAAATAGGAATAGTTTGAGCTCTTCTTTTCCTATTCATATCCCTTTAAATTTATTTTTTCTAATTGCTCTACATACACTTTTAAGGACTACGTTGAATAGAAGTTGGTAAAGGAAGGCATCCCTTTCTTGTTCCAGTTTTTAGAGAGAATTCTTTCAGTTTTTCTCATTTTAAAATGATGCTGGCCTTGGTTTTGTTGTATACAACTTTTACAATGTTGAGGTATGTTCCTACTATCCCTAGTTTTTCTAGTATTTTATACATTAACTCATCAGCAGATGTATGCGGGAGCCCAATTAATGACAACTATATGTTGTCAAATGTTTTTTCTGCATCTATTGAGATAATCATATAATTATTTCTTTAATTCTACTGATGTAGGAATTATTTTTATTGATTTCTGTATGTTCAACAACCTTACATTGCTGGGATGAATCCCACTTGATCATGGTGTGCTATCTTTTTAGTTTTTTTTTTGTTTGATATTTGCTAGTATTTTATTAAGATTGTTTGCATCTATTTTTATCAGGGAGTTGGTCTGAAGTCTTCATTCCTTGATGTGTCTTTGTCCTCTTTTAGTATCAGAATGATACTAGCATCATAAAATGAGTTTGGAAGTATTTCTTCCTTTTCTAATCCATGGAATAATTTTAAAAGGATTGGTATCAGTGCTTCTTTGAAGATTGGTAGAACTTGGCTGAGAATCCATCTGGTTCCATGCATTGATGATAGGCTTTTGATGCCATCTTCAATTTCATTGCTTGAAACTGATCTGTTTAAATTTTCTATGTCCTTCTGATTCAATTTGGGTAAGTCATATGTCTTTAGAACTTTGTTTATGTCTTTAAGATTATTTGAATATAAATTTTCAAAATAGTTTCTGATTAACTGTATTTCAGTAGTATTCATGGTGATATTTCCTTTTTCATCATGGATTTTAGTAATTGCAGTTTTTTTTTTCTTTCTCATGATTAGCTTGGCTAGGGGTTTATCAATTTTATTTTTTCAAAGAACCAAATTTTGTTTCATTAATTTTTTTGTTTCAAGTTCATTGATTTGTGCTCTGATTTTTAATTATTTTCTGTCTTCTACTGCTTTTTGTGTTGATTTTTTCTTCTTTTCCTAGGGCTTTGAGATGTAAAACCTTCTAAGATAAACAAAAGTTAAAAGAATTCACAACTAGAAAGCCTGCACTAAAAAATATTGAATAAAGTAGTTCTTGAAGAAGAAATGAAAAATAAAAATGAAAACCAGCAAGGGAGAAACTACACTAGAATAGTCAATCAAAAGAAAAACTAATTCAAATTAAAAAATAATAATAATAATTCAAAGTGTCAGGGAATAAAAAACATTTCTCAAAACATCATTGAATGTAAGTGACCTAAACTCATCAATTAAAATACACAGATTGGCAGATTAGATTAAAAAACAAGACTCAAACCAGCAGACCCACTCCAGAGCCCAGACCTAGGCCTAGGACTGCCCTCGCCAACCCATGCATGAGCCCAGGCCCAGGTTAGGCCCAGGTCCACCCCGTCGACAGGCTGACCCACACTGAAGCTCAGCCCCAAGCCCAAGATTGCCCCCACTGACCTGCTGACCTACGCCAAAGCCAAGGCCCAGGCCAAGGACCTCCCCCACTGACCTGTGCAGGAGCACAGGCCCAGGTTAGGCCCAGGTTTGCCCCACTGACCAGCAGACATATGTGGGAGCCCAGGCCCAGGTCAAGCTGAGCACCAATCTGTGGGCCCACTAGGGAGCCCACCTCCAACTTTGGACACTGCAACCATCACCATAGCCTTCCCCACACAGTAGCGTCCACCTTGCCACAACACACAGGGCCTAGAGCAGCTGCACCTCTGAACAGGCAGCCAAAAGCAAGTGTTAGGCCCACCCTTTCAGCCCCATCTCTGAAAGTGGTTGTACCCATCTTTAAACTCCCCACTGCTATCTTGAGTAACCTATGCTATGCCACCACCACCTTTAGTTGCAGTAGCACCCATCACAGGACACAGGCAGAGACTGGAAACCCAACACCAAGGTGAGGTACAGATAATCTGCACAGATACCACAAGATTATAGAGTAGAAACTGTAATACCTCAGATCCACATTGCAAGAAAGGAAAACACATAGACAACATGAAAAAAACAAGGGAAGAAAGTGCCCCAAACAAACAAGAATACTACAATAATAGAATCCATGGACAGCGAAGTTGAGGGAATGCCAGAGGAGAAGTTCAGAATATACATGATTAAAATGATCTGTGAATTGAAGAATGATCTAAGTAAGCAAATACAGACAAAAATTGATCATTCCAACAAAGAGATAAGAGAACAAATACAGGCAACCATTGATCACACCAATAAAAAGATAAGGGAGCAAATACAGGTAGCAAAAGGTTACTTCAAGAAAGAGATAGAAACTCTGAAAATGAAGTAATCAGAAATCCTTGAAATAAAGGAAAAAAATAAACAAAATTTTTAAAAAAATCAATACAAAGCATCACCAACAGACTAGATCACTTGAAAGACTGTATGTCAGATAACAAAGACAAAGTATACAATCTGGAAAACAAAGTTGACCACACAGTGAAGATGATAATAAAACATGAACAGAACATCCAAGAACCGTGAATAGCATCAAAAGACCCAATCTAAGATTTATTTTAATAGAAGAAGGCACAGAGATTCAAAAGAAAGGAATGTACAATTTCTTCAATGAAATAGTATCAAAAAATTTCCCAAACATGAAGAATGAATTGGAAAATCAAATGCAAGAGGCTTACAGGACACCAAAGGTACAAAATTACAACAGATCTACACCAAGGCACATTTTAATGAAAATGCCTAGCATACAGAATAAGGATAGAGTCTTAAAGGCCACAGGAGAGAGGAATCAGATCACATATATGGGGAGACCAATTTGTACCTCAGCAGATATTTTAACTCGGACCCTCAAAGCCAGGAAATCCTGGAACAACATATACCAAGCTCTGAAAGAAAATAGATGCCAATCAAGAGTCTTACATCCAGCAAAATTAAGCTTCATATTTGATGATGAAATAAAAACCTTTTATGATAAATGAAAGTTAAAAGAACTTACAGTGAGAAAGTGTGCACTACAGAGAATTCTCAGCAAAATATTCCAGTAAGAGGAATACTTGGAACGAAATTAAAAACAATATAAATCACCAAAGGGAGGAAATACATGGAAAGGCCAATCAAAGGAGAAACCAAGTCAAGTTAAAAACCAAAAACAAACCAAAATGTCCAGGAATACAAATCATATTTCAATAATAGCCCTAAATGTGAATGGATTAAACTCATCAATTAAAAGACAGAGACTGACAGATTGGATTTAAAAAAAAAAAAAAGACCCAACAATATGTTGCCTTCAAGAGACTCATCTCATAGGAAAAGACATCCACAGATTGAAGGTGAAAGGGTGAGAATAAAACATACCACTCACATGGACCATTCTCATATTACATAAAGTGGACTTCAAACCAAACCTAATTAAAAGGGATAAAGAAGGACATTTCATACTTCTGGGGATTCTTATGTCAACAAGACATAACAATCATAAATATCTATGCCCCAAACAATGAAGCAACTATATATGTCAAACAAATCCTTCTCAAACACAGGAACCAAATAGACCACAACATAGTAATACTGGGTGACTTTAATTCACCTTCTCTCACCATTGGATAGATCTTCCAAACAAAAACCAAAAAAGACACTTTAAACTCTTAATAAATAATTTGCACTTAACAGACATATATAGACTATTCCATTCATCAACGAGCAAATACACTTTCTTCTCAGCGGCACATGGATCCTTCTCCAAAACAAATGTTATGCCACAAAGCAAGTCTTAGCAAATACAAAAAAACCAGAGATATTACCCTTTATTCTATTTGACCATAATGGAATGAAATTAGAAATCAATGATAAAATCAAAAATAAAGCTATTCCAACACCTGGAGACTAAACAATACACTACTGAATGATATATGGATAGCAGAAGACATCAGAGAGGAGATTAAAAAAAATTCCTTAGAGGTAAATAAAGACTCCAGTACAACTGATCAAAATCTCTGGGACATTATAAAGGCAGTACTAACAGGAAAGTTCATTGCATTAAGCTCATTCATTAAAAAAAGAAAAAGTCAACAAGTAAACCATTACATCTCAAAGCCCGAGAAAAAGAAGAACAAACCAACACCAAAAGTAGTAGAAGGCAGAAAATAATTAAAATCAGGGCAGAAATCAATGGCATTAAAACAAAAGCAACAATTCAAAAAATTGACAAAAAAAAAAAAGCTGGTTCTTTGAAAAAATGAAGAAAATTGACAAACCCTTAGCCACCCTAATGAAAAGAAGGAGAGAGAAGATCAAATTAATAACATTTGTGATGAAAAAGGAAATGTCATGACAGACACTACTGAAATACAGAAGACAATTAAAAACTATTTTGAAAATTTATACTCCAGTAAAATAGAAAACCTCAAAGACACTGACAAATTTCTAGAGGCATATAATCAACCCAAACTGAGTCAAATGACATACACAACTTAAACAGCTCAATTCAAAGCAAGGAAATAGAAGATATCATCAAAATCCTACCAACCCAGAAAAGCCCAGAACCAAACAGATTCACAAGTTAGTTCTACAAGATGTACAAAGAAGAATTAATACCAATACTCATCAAATTATTTCATGAAATAGAAAATGAGGGAACCCTTCCAAATTTATTCTACGATGCTAGTATCATCCTGATACCAAAAGCAGGCAGAGACATATCAAGGAAAGAAAATTTCAGACCAATATGGCTGATGAACATCCATGCAAAAATTCTCAATAAAATTCTGGCAAATTGCATACAAAAATATATTTTAAAAATAGTGCACAATAATCAAATGAGATTCATTCCAGGGATGCAAGGTTGATTCAACATACGGAAATCACTAAATATAATTCATCACATCAACAGACTTAAAGATAATAATCATATGATTATATAAGTTGATGCAGAGAAAGCATTTGACAAAATACAGCAACATTTCATGTTCAAAATACTAGAAAAATTAGGGATAGCAGGAACATGCCTCAACATTGTAAAATCCACCTATGGTAAATCCAAGGCCAACATCATTCTAAATGCAGTCATATTGGAAGCATTCCCTCTAAAAACTGAAACAAGACAGTGATACCCTTTTTTCCCAGTTCTTGAAACTCTAGCCAGAGCAATCAGAATCTGTCTAAAAGAAATTAAAGGGATACACATAAGAAAAGAACAACTCAAACTATCAGTCTTTGCTGACAATATGATTCTATACTTAGAGGACCCAAAAAACTCCACCAGAAAACTTCTAGAATTAATAAATGAATTCAGCAAAGTAGCAGGATATAATATCAATACCATTAATCAAATGCATTTTTATACATCAATGATGAATCCTCTGAAAGAAAAATTAGTAAAACTAACCCATTTACAATAGCCTCAAAAAAATTAAAAAAACTTGGGAATCAACAAAAGAGGTGAAAGACCTCTACAATGAAAACTACAGAACACTAAAGAGAGAAATTGAAGAAGGCCTCAGAAGATGGAAAAATTTCCCATGCTCTTAAATAGGCAAAATTAATATTGTCAAAATGGCCATGCTACCCAAAGCACTATTCAATGCAATTCCAATTAAAATCTCATCATTCCTTACAAAAATAGAAAAAGCAATTGTGAAATTCTTTTGAAAAAATAAGAGACCCAGAATAACCAAAGTAATCTTTAGCAAGAAGAGTGAAGCAGGAGGCATCACAATAACAGACCTTAAACTGTATCACAAAGCTATAATAACAAAATCAGCATGGTATTGGCACCAAAACAGGCATGTAGATCAATGGTACAGAAATAGAAGACATAGAGACAAACCCACATAAATACAGTCATCTCAAACTAAACAAAGATCCCAAAAAACACACATTGGAGAAAAGATAGCTTCTTCAACAAATGGTGCTGGGAGAACTGGAAATCTATATGCAGCAAAATAAAATTAAGTCCCTATCTCTCACTAAATAAGTGCCTAACATTACATTTCAAAGTCCTTCCACAAGCAGTCCTGTGGCTCTCTTCAAAACCATTCTCTGCATACATAGTATAATGTTTTAGATATGTGGTATCCCACAAGAACTCATATGTTAGAAAATGCAAGAAGGTTTAGAAGTGAAATGATTGGGCTATAATAGCCTTAGCTCAACCAGTGAATTAATCCCCTGATAGAAATTAACTAAGTGGTAACTTAAGGCCGGTAGGGTGTGGCTATAGGAGGTAGGTCATTGCGGGTTTACCTCTGGTGTATATCTGGCAAATGAAGTCTCTGCTACCTGTGTGATTTCCTCAGCCACTTTCCTCTACCTCACTCTTCTGCCATGATATTCTACCTCATTTCAAATCCCAGGGAATGGAGCTGATGGTCTATGGACTGAAACTTCTGAAACCCTAAGCTCCCAAATAAACTTTTCCTTCTCTAATTATGTTTGCAGATCACTGCAACAAAAAGCTGACTAAAACACATATGTACATGTAAGTGCACACTCCCCTTCCACAAGCAATGGTATAGTACACACATATTCTGAAGCTTTCTTCTTTGACATTGAATTTTCTTTCTTTTTTTAACTGATTTTTTAAAAAAATAAGTGACAGTGGAATGCATTACAATTCTTATTACACACATACTGAATCTTTTTATATGGCAGCAGCAGCAACTTTCCAACATCAAACATCCTTAGAGTATTTTGGAATAGATATATAAAAGGAATGCCAGCTTATAAGTTTCTTTAAAACTGCAAAAAAAAAAACTATCTTAAACGGTCATTATTACTTATAAGATTTATAAAATTATTTATAAGATTAAGAATATAATTTTGTTCTTAATGTTATAACATTTTTGTGATAATTGACTTAAAGAAAAGTGTAAAAAAATTTATGATTGTATTTGAGAAAGAACGCTTCAGTAATATTACATACACCAATCAGTTCTCCTATCATCTGAAAGCCAAAGGTGTTGAAATCAACACATTCTTAAACAACAGAGAGAATCAAGCATGAGGTTGAGGTAAGATGTGTAACTGAAATAGGTTGGGAATAATTTTGGCTACCTGAGCTAAAGAAATCAGCTGAGAAAAGACTCAAATGGAGGTCCAATCAGTATATGATACAAGAAGGAGGTTAGTTTAAGGAAAAGTGATTCTCTGCAGCCTGACTGTTCAGAAAAACCTTCTGTATCCTCAAAGTCCTCCTCATTAGTCTTTTCCCTTTAGTTCTCCTATCCTGTCAACTACACAAAACTCTGGGCTCTAGGGCAGGGCATCTAATAAAATGTCTGCTTATATAATAGACATCTAATAAATATAGTTTGGCCACATGAATGAACAAAAGGAAAACGCTAGTATCTGGACATTTGACAGCAACTTAGAAAAGATGAATACTGTCCTCACTGTTAATGTTTAATACAATCTGATGTACTTGATTTTATGTGCCTTCAGGGAGAAATAGTTTTAACGTGTTGTTAATTCAGATGAATGACTGCCTAAAGAAGGCTATTAGACTCATAATCAAGAATTTTCTCTGTAGTTTGGAGTGAAGAAACAGTTATAACTTGATATTTTCCACCCAGTATCACTACTTTCAACAATTGAAATATATATGATTATAATATACAATGAAATAATATAAAAAGTAATATATGGCTTCTGATTTATGGTTTCTATTAAGTGTAGTAACTTTTAACTCATCATTACAAATACAGAAAAAAAGTAAGTTGCTTTCATTTTCATATCACTGAAGATAATGTCAACTTCTAGCCCTCACTTTATGTTATCCAAAACTTTTCCCATCATTTTAGATTCCCTTCACCTTCTCAAGTGTTGTGTTTAAATTCTGGGAGCCTCTATATTGTCATGAGGTCAATGTGCTTCCCTGGGGTGAAGTGTAGAGTCACGGGAATCTTCCTTTTCATCATTATCTATCCACTTATATATGATGATATGCATATTATCCAAACTGGTCTTTTGCACCAGGTAAACAGGTATTGCCACTGTGACCCCAATATTGAAATATTACTTTGAACTTCAATCTGAGAATTGTCTTGTTTGGTTTCTTCATTATACTGCATGCCCTTCCTGAGAAATAAAAATTGTTCTAATTTTCTGTACCAAAGGATGATTATAAAGGCATTAGTAAAGAACAGAAGGAAGAAGATTCATCAGTTAATACACAAAAATAGGTTTTATCATTTCTTGACTTACCAGTTCTTAATAGCTAGAATATAAAGTCAATCGTATATCCTCTTCTGTGAAGTGTCTGCTCAATTCCTTAGCCCATTTATTGATTGGATTATTTGTCTTTTTGGTGCTAAGTTTTTTGAGTTCTTTATATATCCTGGATATTAATGCTGTATCTGATGTGCATGTGGTAAGGGTTTTCTCCCATTCTGTTAGCTCTCTCTTCACTTTATTATTTCCTTTGCTGAGAAGTTTTTTAGTTTGAAACCATCCCATTTATACAATCAATCAAGGAATATATGAATAAATGTTCAACATCTCTAGAAATTAAAGAAATGCAAATTAAAACTACTCTAAGATTTCATCTCACTCCAGTCAGAAAGTCAGCTATTTTAAAGAAAAACAACAATAAGTGGTGATGAGGTTGTGGAGGTGTTGAGAGCCACAGCCGAAGGGGCCCCAGCAAACTTCCAGCTGCCAGCAAACTTCCAGCTGCCGGCTGATGATTGGCTCACAGCGGCCCCAGCAACATCTAGCTGATTGGCTCCTCTGCGGTGATGCTCATTGGGCTGTTTCCCTGCCCTTTCAGACCATGGAGCTGCTCATTGGGGGACTTTTTTGGCTCCGCCCACGTGACCCAGCCAATCGGCCTCAAGAGCAGGAGGATTGTGGGAGGTGGAGAGAAGCTTGTGTGGGAGAGAGAGGCTTGTGGAAGGCCGGTGGTGGCAGTTGAGGCTCTGAGGGTTTTTCCTGAGAGGCTGTTTTGTTTGGCGTGTGTGGTTCTAAAAATAAAGTTAGTTTCTTTTGACAAGTGGCTCCTGATTGTGCCCAGCCAGACTGCGGCATTTGGTGGCTCGCACGGGGAGCAACTGAGGGTAAGTGAAACTGCTCGCTCCTGAGGGCAGGGCGAGAGGATGGGTAGCCATTTTAAGATTCCTCTTTTATTTTGCTTCACTTTTGTTTTAAGTTGCCTGTCCCTGGAGATGAGTGAGATGGAAGAAAAACCGCTCACATCTGAGGAAAAACTATTTACGTCTGAGGAACAGATAGGGAGAAAGGACGGATGCACATGTCAGGAGGATAGAAAGGCTATAATGACTCTTTGTTGTTCCCTTTTTATTTCATTCTGTCTTGGTTTTGTTTGGCATCATCTTGTTGGGTTGTATTATAGTAGAAATACGGGATCAGAAATTAGTAAAAAACAAACTGAAAGAGTGTTAAGTAAATTGTTAGAGGAAGGAGGCATCTCAGTAAAATCAAGAACAGTCAGGGCATACGTTGATACAATACAAAAATGTAGCCCATGGCTTTTTAAGGAGGAGTTGTTAAATATATCACAATGGAACCATCATGGTGAAGATTTAAAAAGAATAGAAAAGAAAAGCCCAGGGACTCTGCCAGTTGGCACATTGCCATTGTGGACGTTCATATCTTGTTTGCTTAGTCCAAAGCCTTCAGTTCAGACAATGGTAGAGGAAGGAGAAGACATAAAGATTCAAGTAAAAGAGAAGGTCTCTCAAGTTAGTCAGACAGAGGAAAAGATTCAAGTAAAAGAGAAGGCCTCTCAAGCTAGTCAGACAGAGAAAGAAAGTGTAAAGCAGAAAAAGCCATCAGGGGGAAAGTTACAACAGGAGACTGCTACTAACACCTTTCTATCACCAGAGGGTGTAAGTGTCCAACCAACAGCACCACCTCTACAGGAGACTGCTACTAACACCTTTCTATCACCAGAGGACGTAAGTGTCCAACTAACAAGGCCACCTCCATATGCTGGGAGGTCCCAAACCCCCGCAGTTGATAGTTGGGATCCTGAGACAAGATCTCAAATATTAACATGCCCTGTATTTGAGGCAGGAGGGCAGCGATTTTACCAAGTTTTAAATTTCAAAACAGTGAAGCAGCTAAAAGAGGCTGTAACAACCTATGGTCCTCAAGCACCCTTCACTGTAAGCATGGTCGAATCCATTAACAACTTGAACATGACGCCAGCAGATTGGGCTAATATGTGTAAAGCTGTGCTAAATGGAGGACAATACCTGTTATGGAAGGTTGCCAATGAGGAATTTTGCAAGGAGACGGCTAGGCGAAATGCAGCAGCTGGTTATCCTCAGAGAAATCTAGATATGTTGTTAGGAAAGGGACCTTATGAGGATCAGCAGCAACAAATTGCATATGATCCTGGTGTATATGCACAAATTGCTGTAGATGCAATTAAGGCATGGAAGACTTTACAAGGACATGGAGGTTTACAAGGTCAATTATCTAAGGTAATACAAGGAGCTAATGAACCTTATGCTGAATTTGTAGATAGGCTTATTCAAACAGCTACCAGAGTTTTTGGGAATACAGAACAAGCAATGCCATTACTAAAACACCTGGCTTATGAGCAAGCGAATCGTTGGTGCAGAGATATCATTAGACCATGGAAACATGAAGATTTAAACACATATATTAAATTATGTAGAGACATTAATGAACAAGAGCAAGTCGTGGCAGCTGCAGTAAAACAGGCTTTAGATGCCAGAGACATTAATGAACAAGGGCAAATTGTGGCAGCTGCAGTAAAACAGGCTTTAGATGCCAGGCCAAGAACATGCTACAATTGTGAACAAACAGGACATTTTAAAAGGAATTGCCCCATTGGAGGAGGGTTTAACAAAACTAGGTATCAAAGGAGTAGAATACCAGGTATTTGCCCACGATGCCGTAGAGGGAGACATTGGGCTAATGAATGCCGTTCTCAAACCACCATAGAGGGTACTCCATTATCAAAAAACGAACAAGGACCAGGTGTTTATCCACGATATCATGGAGAAAGGCATTGGGCTCCATTGCCAAAAAATGGACAGGGGGGCCCAATGCTCCGGGGCCCAAAACCACAAATATACGGAGCACTGGAGGAACCCAGCAACCCCATCAGGGTAGTGCCCAGGACACATTGTCCATCAGATCCCTCATCAGACAAACCAGAGGGAGCGCAGGGTTGGACATCTGCGCCTCCGCCAGAGCAGTACTAACTCCAGAGATGGGAGTTCAAATCATTCCCACAGGGGTGAAAGGACCTCTCCCCAAAGGAACAGTAGGCTTATTATTGGGACGCAGCTCTTCTACTCTAAAAGGACTTATGATAAGTCCGTGGGTAATTGATCCCAATTATGAAGGTGAAATAAAAATTATAGCCAGTTCTCCAAAGGGTATATCAGTAATTTCACCAGGAGATAGAATAGCACAGTTACTAATAATACCCAGCCTACATGATAAATTTTCCAGTCATACTGTAGAAAGAGGTTCCAAGGGATTAGGCTCCACAGGTGTAGATTGGGCTATGCTTTCTTTAAATTTAGATTCTCGCCCCATGCTAAAACTAAATATTCAAGGACATGAATTTAATGGGCTACTGGATACAGGTGCAGACCTTAGCATCATCTCTCGTCAAGAATGGCCAGAACATTGGCCATTACAACAAGCCACTCAAACGCTTCGAGGCCTAGGAGTGGCAACTAATCCCCATAGAAGTGCAATGGTATTAGATTGGAAGGATCCTGAAGGATGTGAAGGAACTATACAGCCATATGTATTGGATCATCTTCCCGTAAATTTATGGGGACGAGATGCCCTAGATCAATTAGGTTTGACATTAACAAATAACATCAACCAAAATGCACCCACTATTATGACTAGACAAGGTTTTAGGAAAGGAAAAAGATTAGGAAAACAAGGGCAAGGTATAGCAGCACCAGTACAAATAGATCAAGGAACAGACAGACATGGGTTGGATTTTCAGAAAGGGCCACTGAGACAATCAAAATTACTTGGAAATCAGAAAGACCAGTGTGGGTTCCTCAGTGGCCCCTGACTAAAGAAAAGATACAAGTAGCCCATGATCTGGTGAAACAACAATTAGCGGAAGGACATATACAACCTTCCATATCTCCCCATAATACTCCCATTTTTGTCATCAAAAAGAAATCTGGTAAATGGAGATTATTGCAAGATTTAAGAGCCATTGATAATGAGATGGTTATTATGGGACCTGCTCAATCAGGGATTCCTCAATTGTCTGCTTTGCCAAAAACCTGGCATGTTTTAGCTATAGATATTAAAGATTGTTTTTTTTCAATTCCAATTCATCCCGAGGATAGTCCACGTTTTGCATTTACTATCCCTGCATTAAATCATGAAGGTCCTGATCAGAGATATGAATGGAAAGTACTCCCTCAAGGGATGGCTAACAGTCCAACTATGTGTCAAATATATGTTAACAAAGCAATCCAGCCACTTAGAAATCAAAATCCTGAACTACAAATATTTCACTATATGGATGATGTATTATTGGCACATAAAGATAAAAACATATTGCTGGAATGTTATGCCACACTTACAAACTTATTAAAAAATTATAATCTAGAGATAGCAATAGATAAAGTACAATTAAATTTTCCAATTAATTATTTAGGAGTTCTATTATCCTCAACCATGGTCCGTCCACCAAAAATTCAAATACGAGTAGATCAACTCAAATCACTTAATGACTTTCAAAAGTTATTAGGAGACATAAATTGGATAAGGCCTTATTTAGGTATACCAACAGGAGAGTTGGGACCTTTATTTGATATCCTAAAAGGTCCATCAGATCCAAATTCACCCCGAATGTTAACGCCTGAAGCAAGAAAGGCATTAAAAATCATTGAAACATATATGGAAAATATGCATTTGGATAAAATTGATATAAGTTTGCCTTTATTATTTATTGTACTACCAACAAAAAATATTCCTACAGGAGTATTTTGGCAAGAAGGTCCATTATTATGGATACATTTATCTTATTCTCCTAACACTATTCTTACTAGGTATCCTGAGGCTGTAGGACAATTAATACTCAAAGGAATAAAAGCAGCAAAGGGAGTGTTTGGAATTTCTCCCAATAAAATTATTACTCCATATACTATGAATCAAATTGATGAGTTAGCTAATGAGTTAAATACTTGGGCAATAATCATGTGCAAATCTAATGTTTCATTTGATAACCACTTACCATCTAATCCTTTATTGTCTTTTTGGTCATTGCATCCTGTAATTTTTCCAAAAATGACAAGAAAAACACCTGTCATGAATGCTCCAAATATATTCACTGATGGGTCAAATAATGGTACAGCAGCAGTAGTTACCCCTGATCAAACTTTTACATTTTTAGTACCCAAACAATCAGCTCAAAAGGTAGAGCTTAATGCAGTTTTACAAGCTTTTGTGATGTTTAAAGATTCTGTATTTAATTTATTTTCTGATAGTCAGTATGTAGTTAATGCTATAGTATCTCTTGAAGATGCTGGTAGGATTTCCCCTTCTTCTACTGTTTTCTCTTTGCTTTCCACTATACAAAGTCTAATCTGGGACAGAAAAGATCCATTCTTTATAGGACTTATCAGGGCACATACAGGATTGCCTGGAGCCCTTAGTTTGGGCAATGATTTAGCAGATAAAATTACACATGACATACATATTTTCTCTACACTAGAAGAAGCTATAAATTTTCATAAAAAGTTCCATGTCAATGCTAATACTTTACAAAAGCGTTTTAAAATAACTAAGGAACAAGCTAGACAAATAATAAAACAATGTCAAAATTGTGTGACCTTTTTACCACAAGTTAATCTTGGAGTCAATCCTAGAGGATTGATACCTAACCATATTTGGCAGATGGACGTCACACACTTGCCAGAATTTGGAAAATTAAAATATTTGCATGTTACAGTTGATACTTCTTCTGGATTTTTGATGGGCTCCCTTCATGCCGGAGAAAAAACTAAAGATGTTATAGCTCATTGCTTACAAAATTTTGCCACTGTGGGTGTTCCAAAACAGTTAAAAACAGATAATTCCCCTGGTTATACTTCTACCTCTTTTAAACAATTTTGCTCAACATTTGGCATTACTCATATAACAGGAATCCCATACAATCCACAGGGACAAGGCATAGTTGAAAGAGCTCATCAAATTATTAAAATGTACTTATTAAAGCAAAAAGAAGGAATTGGGAAGGGGTATATATTCCCCAAAGATAAACTTAAAATAACCCTTTTTACTCTAAACTTCTTAAATTTGGATTCATCAGGACTTAGTGCTGCGGAAAGGCATATGTGTCCAAAAAAATGTGCATAAGCCCAAGGTACTTTGGAAGGATATTCTAACAGGACAATGGAAAGGTCCTGACCCAGTAATTGTCTGGAGTCAGGGGTCTGTTTGTGTGTTTCCACAGGGAGAACAGCAGCCGATTTGGATTCCAGAGGGATTAACCAAGGTCCTGACCCAGTGATTGTCTGGAGTCGGGGGTCTATTTATGTGTTTCCACAGGGAGAACAGCAGCCGATTTGGATTCCAGAAAGATTAACTAAAGCGATTTCTACAGACCAAAAAGAAGATGATTTGGCTCAAATCCATAACAACTGATATCCAAAACTCCAGTTTGGCTATTCTTACATCTGCAACAGAACCAGGATGCTTTTTTCAATATCTATTTTATTATTGCCCTTTGCCATATCATGAAGTTCTATTTTGTTTTTTGAGCTCATATAGACCTAGGTTAATGTTTTGCTGATCAGTTCTATTTTTTGACTATAGAGTTTTTAAACATTGCAATGGAGATTTCACCTGTAAAAAGTTATAAGGCCTTTACTATAATGTTATGTGTTGTATGTATTATATTATGTGTGCACACTTGTGTTTTGTGTTATATGTTTGAATGTATGTATGTCCATATATCATATATGATGAGCGCTCATGATAAAATGGATCCAAATATTTTTTTTCACGTGATTTATATGGTTTAATTTAAATTGGGTAAACAACTGTTGAGGATTGTTTTAATATGTAAACAAAAAAGAAGGTTAACAGATCTGTTTGTTTACTTTCACCTTTCCTTTTCATTATATTTAATAATTCTCTTAAAGACAATGTAAATTGTTAAGAAAATTGTTTTCTTTTAGTGCCTTCTGTAATGTTACATAATTTTTTCTTTAGCCATTATTGCCAGAATTCCTATCTTCATCCCAGTGCCGGTGAAGACAATGTAAATTGTTAAGAAAATTGTTTTCTTTTAGTGCCTTCTGTAATGTTACATAATTTTTTCTTTAGCCATTATTGCCAGAATTCCTATCTTCATCCCAGTGCCGGTGAAGACAATATAAATTGTTAAGAAAATTGTTTTCTTTTAGTGCCTTCTGTAATGTTACATAATTTTTTCTTTAGCCATTATTGCCAGAATTCCTATCTTCATCCCAGTGCTGGTGAAGTCAAAGATAAAACCAATCTACAGCTTCTACAATAGCCATCACTGAACTGCTTGCAGAACTTGCCTGGACACATTGTGAGCTCACCTGTATGCATTGTGAACTATCTGTTGGTGCAGCGACTTGTGGTAGTGTTGGGGTATTTTTGCTGATGATGTCATTGGTGGTACAATTTTTCCAAAAGGAGCCGTCAATTGGCTTGGTGTATCTTCCTCCCTTCTGCTTGTCATGATCGTCCAGCTAAAATTTGGGGGCCAACAGAGGTGAGGCAAAGAACCTCACCCCCCCGCTGGTACAAAGACCTCTCCACAGGTGTGGCTGTATACCGGACCGGTAGTCAGTGACGGGTAAGATCCAGTTGCAATGGTACCAACCTAAGGACCATATGTACTATTGGACAACCTAAGGCAGGCACGGTTGCTAAGCCACATGCTTGTTGTTTAAACAGAGAGGGGGAGATGTTGAGAGCCACAGCCGAAGGGGCCCCAGCAAACTTCCAGCTGCCAGCAAACTTCCAGCTGCCGGCTGATGATTGGCTCACAGCGGCCCCAGCAACATCTAGCTGATTGGCTCCTCTGCGGTGATGCTCATTGGGCTGTTTCCCTGCCCTTTCAGACCACGGAGCTGCTCATTGGGGGACTTTTTTGGCTCCGCCCACATGACCCAGCCAATCGGCCTCAAGAGCAGGAGGATTGTGGGAGGTGGAGAGAAGCTTGTGTGGGAGAGAGAGGCTTGTGGAAAGCCGGTGGTGGCAGTTGAGGCTCTGAGGGTTTTTCCTGAGAGGCTGTTTTGTTTAGCGTGTGTGGTTCTAAAAATAAAGTTAGTTTCTTTTGACAAGTGGCTCCTGATTGTGCCCAGCCAGACTGCGGCATGGAGGGAAAGGCACATTCATACATTGCTGGTAGGAATGCAAATTGGTACAACCACTCTGGAAAGCACTATAGAGATTCCTCAGAAAACTTGGAATGGAACCACCATTGACTGAGCTATCCCACTCCTCCATCTATGCCCAAAGGACTTAAAATCAGGATACTACAGTGATGCAGCCACATCAATGTTGATAGCAGTTCAACTCACAATAGCTAAACTGTGGAACCAACCTGGATACCCCTCAATAGATGAATGGATAAAGAAACTATGGTATATATACACAATGGAATATTACTCAGGCTTAAAGAAGAATGAAATTATGCCATTTGCAGGTAAATGATGGAGTTAGAGAATATCATGCTAAGTACAGTAAGCCCAGCTGGAGAAACAGCTCAAATGGTAGAGTGCTTGCCTAGATGCACAAAGCCCTGGGTTCAATCCCCAGCACCACCCAAAAACAAAACAAACAAACAACAACAACAAAAAAAAAACACTAAATGAAGTAAACCAATTCCAAAAAACAAAAGCCAAATGTTTTCTCTAATAAATGGATGCCGATCCATAATGGGGGAGGAAGGGAAGAATGGATGGAATTTGGATTGGGCAGAGGGGAATGAAGAGAGGAGTGAAAGTAGAGGGGTGGAAAAGATGGCAGAATGAGACAGACTATTACTTTATGTACATGTATGATTGCAAGAATGCTGACTCTGCATCGTTTACAACCAGAGAAATGAAAAGTTGTGCCCCATTTGTATAAAAATAATAAATAAATAAATAAATAAAACTACATTTTTTAAAAAAAAGTTTGTATGGGTAAGGATGCTTGTTTATTTGTTTGCTTGTTTTCCAGTCTTGTTCATTAATAAATCCCTACTGTCTTGATGATGCCTGGTAAATAGTAGACACTCAACAAATACTTGTTGAGGAAATATACCTGATGTTTGTTAACTTTACTCCCACGTTAGGTACATATTGCATACCTGTATAGCATTTGGATGTAATATCAGTGGTAGAAATAAACATAGAACACAAATTTAGATTCATCTAATCAAAGTCATTTTGCATATTCACATTCCCAAAGAAGGAGCAGTCAAAAATTCTTAAAATTTGTAGACTGTCTTCCCGTTTGATGTATACTCATGAATGTCATCCAGCTCATAGAAATAATCTAAAACATTTTAACCTGTTCTAAGTGAATGCTTTGTTTATCAACTAGAATCTGTTTATCAACTAGAGAAGCAGAAACAGTGGGAGAAAATAGATTCATTACCAAAAAAAACTGATTGATTACTAAATAATTAGCATATGTATTTATGAGAGCTGTCTAAGCAAATTTAAAGTGGAGAACAAGCAGGAAGGGAAGCTCACAGAGACTGGAGACCCACAGATATTAAATGAAGCTCCTATATTTTAATTTAAAGACCTTCTCACTGGTTATGTCAGGGCTACCCAGTAGTCTCCTTTTTGAGTAACATAAAGCCAGTTGATTAGAAACTTTAACAACATCTGCAAAATCCCTTTACTGTAACATCTGGATTGATGTTTGTTTCAATTACTAGGAAAAGGTTCTTATTTGTTTGAATTTTGCTAAAAAATGATTGTTGCCTTCCTTCTGTCCTACTTATTAGAGAATATCTCTGGCAACTCACTCTTTCTAGAAATAAATTAGAAATGGAATTTTGAAGAATGTAATTTAGCCTAGCTAAACTAATACATTACAAAACCATCTATATGGTAAACAATGGAATTATAATAAAAACTATGGCATGGACCCTCCCTTCCAGAGGCTCTCATTTTATTAGAAAATACCCACATGCATTCAAATAATTATGAACAGTAATTCTAGCAACCCTGATGCTAACATACCCACCTCAAAGATACTGTAATGGAAGAGAAGAAAGAAATGATCAATTCTATCTTCTTGTTATTTAAAGGATATATAGTCCAGATTCTTTTGCATCACAAACTATCTCATGGCCTTTTTTCTACTTTTAGGATCATCCCCTACTGATCTCACACTCTGACCTGCTTGCCTGTTCTGGTTTAATATGAGGTATCCCCCCAAAGAGCTTGTTAATGCCGGAATATTCAGAGATAAATTGATTAGATTATGAGCTCTGTAACCAAATCAGTACATTCTAGTTTGAATGATGGGGTGGTAACTGTAGGCAGGTGGGACATGGCTGGAGGAGGTGGGTCCCTGGGTGCATGCCCTAGAAGGTTCATCTTCCCTATAGCCCCTTTCCCAACTCTGTTTACTGATCCCTCCTTGAGCTGTGAAGCCCCTCCCCCAGGATGTTCTACCTCACCTTGGTCTCAGATCAATGAAGTCGGCTTTCTGTGGCCTGAGACCTCTGATACCCTGAGCCAAAATAAACTTTTACCCCTCTAAGTTTTTCTTGTTGGGTGTTCTGCTCATAGCAATGAAAAGGTAACTAAAACCCTGACTATCTTACTTTACTGTGCTCAATATTTTTTTGAGCTCCCTCCCCTTTTTCTCTAGTCTGACTGCCTATCTTCCGCTCCTCCTTCAAGGATCATCATGATTTATCTCTTCTCTGGGAAAAAAAATCATTGGAAATATGTATATGACAAAAATAAGAACTTCTATAAATTTCTAGCAATCTGGAACTTTATTTGATCCAAATCAAGAAGAAGCATCATTTTCTTTATAACAAGTCATAAATGAGACACATTTCAAGGAAACATTTGGACTTAAGAGTGGGCTTAAATTAATACAGAGCCTGCCATGGATAAAACTTAGAGATAAGAAGGAAACATCAAGAGAAATTCACACATTTGTCCAAGGAGAGCAGGAAAAGGGTTCTAAAACCATAGAAATTCCTATAGCTTGAATGACTACCAAAAACATTTTTCACTCCTCCTTTTAATGACATAGAAACTAAGAAACCAAGATGTGAATAATCTCCAAGATTAATTAATCTAAATGATAAGCAGTGAGGCAAAGAAACAAGAGAGATGGACATGCTAGGAAACTATGGTAAAATTTCACAATATTGTGAAATTTGTAATACTACATAAAATTTGCGAAAACAACATGTTAAAGCATAGCAGATATTTCTCTTTCAATTTAATTTATCTTTGTTTTAAAAGTTTTGATAGAAGCTATAATCTAGTACAGAGGTATTTTATCATTCTTTGGCAATATTAAAGCATTAAGGCCACCAGATTTTAAATAGGTTCTCATTTCTCCAACAAAAAGTATAATTCTAAAACCAAGCAAAAAATTCAAATACTCATATATCCTAAAAAAAATAAATAATACTTCGGTAAAATTTACATAAAATTTTGATTGAAAAAACAAGTTTTCTATTTTGAAAAAGCAGAGAGAATATGTACTTCCATAAGAAAGAAACCTGCTATAAAAATCCTAAGCTTCTCTGTAACAAGAAGGATTAAACATGGATTATATATTCAGTCAGGAACCAATGGAAGAAACTGCACTTTCAACTAAAATAGTACAAGTTTGCAGAACTTAAGCATAGTATTACAGCTTGTAGACTGATTTTTTTAATGTCATGTAAATGTTATATCATCTAACTCCTGATTGCCAAAAGCAACAAAATATCCCATTAAGTATGGGTTCAAACACAGCATTTAGTCTTCCACTTAAAAATGTGGAAGTTGGAAAGCCCAGTGACATTCAGCTGTTCCATTTTATAGTGGTTCTGGTTTCACATACCTGAGATTCTCTTGGCCTTTTCTTTATGGTTGCAGCTATAAGCTTTAAGTCCAAAGTAAGAAAGAAGAGGTTAAGAAAAATAGAGGGGTTTTTTGTTTGTTTGTTTGTTTTTTGTTTTGTTTTGTTTTTCAGTAGCTCAGGAGAGGAAAATCTTCCCACCTGCCTCATGTTACAACTTTGTCTCTCAACAGGTGGAATCCATTTCTGAAACCCTCAAACCCATGCTGTGACTTGCTTTGGTCAATAGAAGGCTCATAAGTGATGAGAGTTTTAAGGCAAAACCTCAAGAAACTGCACATTTCTACTATTGGCTTTTTAAATTTACAATGTGAAAAGGCTTGCCATCGTCTGGTTGAAGAAAGGCATTGGACACAGGAAGTCATTCTTTTTGCCCTGGCTGACAGATTACCAAACACTAGACATGTGAATGTGGTTGTGCTAAATCCTACAACTGCCTTCTCACCTGCCAGATGAACACTTCCTGGACCAGAACCACCACCAGTAGAATCATAGAACCGTGAAACAAATAAATCATGGCTACTTAAAACCACTAGGTGCTACAGTTTACATACAGGTGTCCCCCAAAAGCATTGTGTGAGACAATACAAGAATGTTCAGGGGTGAAATGATTAGATTATGAAATTTGTAACATGATCAGTGGATTAATTCACAGATATGGATTGACTTGGTGGTAACTGAAAGAAGGTAAGGTATGGCTGGAGGCAGTGGGCCACTGAGGGTGTGCAGGTTTCTACTTTGCTCATGATGAATGGAGTGTTCTCTCTTTTTCTCCTCCTGCTCCCCCTCCCCCTCCCCCTCCCCCTCCTCCTCCTCCTCCTCCTCCTCCTCCTCCTCCTCCTCCTCTTCCTTCTCTCTCCTTGCTGGTGGCCAAGTCCTGAGCTGCTTTTCCCTTCCATGCCCTTCCACTATGGTGTTCTGTTTCACCTTGGGCCCAGAGCAAAGGAGTAGGCCCTCTATGGACTGAGATCTCTGAAATTATGACCCAAATCAACTTTTCATCCTCTAAAATTATTCTTGTCAGGTCTTTTGTTCACAGTGAGAAAAAAACTGACTAAAATATTAGATTTGGTAAAGGCATGTAATACAGCAAATGTTGCCTAATATGTCTCTGAGATCTTCAGCCCTCTCCTTAAATATTTTTGGTCAGAAATCAAGTGTATTTCCACTCCTAAACCTAGTATGAAAAGGAGGATTATAATAAGAGAAATAGCACATTATGCTTCATTCCCTGGCCATTGGACAGCCCACCATCTGAATAAAAAGAGAGATCCATTAGCAAGAAAGTGAAAAATTGACTATCCACAAGCAAATAATGAGATCAGCCACTGATACTCTGAGGTCTTCAGAGCAAATGAGAGAGGATAAAGTTAAGAGATGATTAATGAATCATAAACTTAACCTTGATATAATCCCAGTTATGAATCTAATATGGAATAATCCACAAGTATTATTATTTAGAATTCAAAAATATTCAGTTATTGGAATTTCTGTTAACCTATAAAGACAGTTACTCTTTGCTCTTTCTTGATGATAAAGTCAAATTTAAATTGGTATTTTCTCAAAAACCAAACTTGGCTGGGCATGGTAGCACACACCTGTAATCCCAGCAGCTTGGGAAGCTGAGACAGGAGGATCATAGGTTCAAAGCCAGCCTCAGCAACTTAGCAAGTGAGGTAACTCCGTGAGATGCTATCTCTAAATAAAATACAAAGAAGGGCTGGGGATATGGCTCAGTGGTTGAGTGCCCCTGGATTCACTCCCCAGCACCACAAAGAAAAAAAAAGCTGAATTTAAGATAATGTCTAATTCAAAAGGAGTAGCTGTAGTCTTATATTTTGCAGAGAAAAATTTCAGAAAATACATAACATGCACACAAATAATTTTCCCATGGTACTTCTCTTTCCAAAAATCTTTGAAATTGAATTTTACATCTAACATATGTAATTTTATCTTATAATCCTCATAGTGTTTAAAATATATGGTCAATAAAATAATTGTTTTAGTCAGGAAAGGAAATGTATTTTTCTTATAAAGTATAGTCATGACAACAAAATTTGTTAGTTTCATCCTGGTTCTCTATTTGATTTTATTAATGTTATATACTTAATTTTTACTTACTGTATATCATCTTTATAAAAGAAGTAATCCTAAAAAATGTGTGGTACATAGTTCCAAGAATATTATAAGTAGACCATATTGTGATAGTTTAAGTAATATCTATTTCCCAAACTTGCTTATAAATTTACATTTTTCTTTTCCTTTAATTTATATGAATTTAAATGTCAGAAAAGCTATCTTAGAAAAGTTGGTAGAAAATACATCTTTAGGGCTGGGGATGTAGCTCAAGTGGTAGCGCATTTGCCTCGTATGCGTGCGGCCTGGGTTCGATCCTCAGCACCACATACAAATAAAGATGTTGTGTCCACCGAAAACAAAAATAAATAAATATTAAAATTCTCTCTCTCTCTCTCTCTCTCTCTCTCTCTCTCTCTCTCCCTCCCTCCCTCCCTCCCTCCCTCTCTCTCTCTTTAAAAAAAAAAAGAAAATACATCTTTAAAGAAAGAGCATGGTAGGGCTGGGGCTATGTCAGTGGTAGAGCACTTGCCTAGCATGTGTGAGGTACTGGTGCTGAGAGCACTGCATATAAATAAATAAAATAAAGGTCCATTGACAACTAAACAATATTTTTATAAAAGAAAAGAAAGAAAGAGCATGGTAAATGTAGGTGGTGAAAAATTTTAGAACTGCAGTTTGGAAAAAAAAGAAAGAACCCTCATTTATAGAAATAAAAATGACATGAAGCTGCCATTATATTTTAAGAACAACTAAATATATTGCAAAACATTCTTTTTATATTATCTGAAAAACTTCAGAAGAATACTATTTATATATTTTTAGGAAACACAAAATGTAGAGTCCCTGTAGCCATTTGGAGGACTTGAAGGTAGAGGCCATGTTAAATGTTGGCCTGTTAAATGTGCAGCCTGCTATAATTTATAATCCATATCAAATATAGCACAGCATTTCTGAATGGACAGGAGTTTTTGTTAATGCTCATATATTACAAAAAGTTTGGAGCCGAGTATAGGAACAAAATATATTCTAATTATTTGCACCTGAAATGCTCTTCTCTTAACTTGTATAGAAGAGTAAAGGACTAAAGACCAGGGCACAGGAGAATTCAGAGTAATGAAGCTGATGTGTCTGATCTATTACAAATGATTTTTTATAGCAAATATGTACATTTTAACCCAGGGTACATTAATACCTCCCTTCTAGTAAAAGAAAATATGTGTTGTGTTTATCTGGCTGATAACAAAAATATTTCTGTACTACATGGGCATCTCTTCTGCCTCTTGCTGGTCACAGCAGCATCTATATAAGGCACCCAAATTATGATGTTATCAATGTAAGCAAAATAACCAACTGATTTTCATATAAAATTAGATATTTTTACTCTTACATTAGTGAAGCTTAGAGGAATATCTGTTCAGAAATAATAAAATATCATCCATCTAACCCAATAATGAAATTAAGCAAATGATCTGAAGCTAACCCTTGGAAAAGCATAAGAGGAATATTTAAAGTGATGAATTGTCCTCCCCTTTACCAACAGAGGAAAATAAATATTGCTATGGATTATAACATTTCACTTTTCCATCTCTTCTTACCATTTATTACCAATCTGAGACTTTTCAGAGAGATCGTGTCCTGTCTTCATTCTTGACTATGTCTTATTAACCCAATACTCCCACTAATAAAAATCACCCAGACATGACTCAACTTCATGCTCTCTTGCTAGTGTTGGCTATGAACTTTAGCAAAATCTTTTCACTCAAAATATGATTTTTCTCTCTGCAAATTCTTCATTCTTTACAGAGAACCTAAGAAAACTCAAAACATTCATATTAGTAACTCATTCCTCTAAGACATAAAATTCTTCAGCATCTTGTCAGTTGTAAAGGACCTAAAACTCTTTATGCAGTGTCCCTACTGAAGATTGGCCTGCACTAAGGAGCTGAATCCAACCCCATGAAAATAGTACAAAATTCTTAAAGACCAGCCAAACAGGCATATTTTCCAACTCCACTTTTATGTTAAATATCTATTTACATTTCCTCTTTAACTTTTTTTAGTTATACAGTACATTCATTCCTAAGGCTGTAACAACAAATTACCACAACTATAATACAATACTCTCTGAATGCCAGAAGTCCAAACTCAAGATGTCATGGTGTCAGCTCTTCCTCTGGTAGCTCAGACGAGACCCTGTCCTTTGCCTTTTCTAGAAATCAGTGATTATCAGTGTTTTGAGTTGTGCCCACATCACTCCTGTCTCTGTCTGTTATGACACTGCCACCTCCTCTTCTGTCAGTATTTGTCTGACTCACTCTTACAAGTAAATTTGTCATTGAATTTAGGGCCCACCTAGATAACTCAGAATTAAATTAATTTCTCAAGATTCTTAACTTTAATCACATCTGTTTGCATTATAAGGCTTCTCTAGCCTGTATCTCCATACTATTCCAAACTCCTCCTGAAAACCAGTTCCAAAGTATTCTAAACCAATGGGCATATAAAGTAACAGTAGCAGCCTCATTTCTGTTAGCAATTTCTGTGTTAATAAGCTTTTCATCACTGTGACAAAAATAACTGACAAGAACAACATAGAGGAGGGAAGATTTATTGTGGCTTATGGTTTCAGTCCATGGTTGGCTGGACTGCTTTGGGCCTGAGGAGGGGTAGAACAACATGATAAAAGGGCACCAGAGAGGAGAGCTTTGCAGCTCATGTCAGCCAGAAAGCAGAAAGAGAGGAAGGGACCAGAAAGATGACCTACTTCCACCAATTAAGCTCTGCCTCCCAGTAATCCACTCAGCTATCAATGCATTAATCCGCCAATGAGGTGACTAATGAGCCCTCATGATCCAATCACCTCCCAAAACCCCCAGCTATGCACACATGAGACGTTAGGGGACCTTCTAGATCCAGACCACAACTTCATTATACTCTTCTAATGCTCATGCCTTTCACTTGCACTGTCATGATTTTAACCACCACCTTGGTACTAATGGTTTCCAAAAATATGAGTTTCCTTTATGTTTCAGAATCATTAATTCAATAGATTTAAGACAATTTCTCTTTATTGCTAAAGAGCAACACAAAATCCATGTGAGAAAATCTAAATTTAATTTCAGACATATTCTCATTTACTTACATTGAATACCCACACCTCCTTATATTGGAAACTCAAATGAGAAAGTTAGACATCATCTAGCCTTCTTTAACAATTTATTACTAAACCTCACTCATTTTGCATTCTTCCTATTTGGTAAACTTGTCCTCTCTCCTTTATTCACCACATAAGGACATGTTACTGAGGCTGTCAACTATATCAATCAATGTATGATTATAATTATGTATGTGTATGTGTATATAAACACAATATACTACAATTATGTTCCTTTTACTCTTACCCATCCAAAGTCCACCCATCACTCTGCTTTGAATATGAAGTTCCCCAAAATTATATTACTTCCCTGGCTAAAAACTTCATTAGATCTGGGCACAGTGGTTAGACCTATAATCCTAGCAACTCAGGAAGGCATTGCAAGTTCAACATCAGTGTGGGTAACTTAATGAGACCCTGTCTCAAAATAAAATATAAAAAGGGCTGAGAATGTAGATGTAGCTCAGTAGAGAGCACTTTGGGGTTCAATTCCAAGTATAAAAAAATAATGAAAATCTTCATTAATTTTCAGACAATGAAAACCATTATATGCATTAACCTTCCTAAGCTAACATTCTCTGTTATTAGAAATTTGTTTTTCATGATTTAGTTTCTCTAATAGCTTAGTTTCTCTAATAACTACTCTCCCTTGAACCTTATCTTCTCAGGAAACTCTAGAGTGCCACCTCTTTCTGCCACAATAGATCTTTGTGCATATTTCTGTCAATAAACTTTCCATATTTATTTCATTTAACATGTTTACATTTCTGACTTCTTCTCTAGGCTATAATATCTTAAAATAAACAAACTGTAATTCATCTTTGTTCTCTATCTTTGCACATAGCACATGTTGGTTGATAGTGTATTCGCCACAAATATTAGTTTCAATGGACTGTGGCGATGGTGAATAATTAGAATTATTACCCAAGGAATAACTTCACCCTGTATGTACAATCCCTTTGAACCTGCAACTTAGAAATTAATGTTCTGAATTATTCTTGTGTTCTGGCCTTATTGAAAGGAATATATTCCTCTGTGTTCCAAAATAAGTGTTTTAACTCCTTTTGATTGGAAAATTGACTTCCCTAATGCAGGGATATTATAGAAAACAGAGGTCCCCATTGACTACAACTAAGGATACCATGACATTTTTTGTGTATAATCACTAACTTTCTCCTTACCTACAAAATTCCAGTATATTAAAGTTTAATTACTCCATGCTGATTTTTAAGAAGCATCTTGCATTAAATTCTACATTATGTTTCTAAAATTGTAAAAATTGAGCAAAACTAGAATTAAAATATTTATGATGTACAGGTCCACTTAAATTGAATATCATGAGTTTTAGAATCAAATGGAACAGCGTTCAAATATTGTACATAATCATTACTAGTTATATGACTTTTGTAAGTTATCCAAGTTCCTGAGTGTCAGTTTTCCTATCTGCAAAAGAAGGGCCTACTATGTAATTTTAAAGGTTGTATCAGATGATTTAGTGGTCAAATAATTATCAATCATTCAATACCAGGTAATTCCAATTTTATACAAATTCTTTTATATAATTAAAAAGAGGGGACATTTCCTGTGTCAGAGGGTCACCAAGAACACAGACAGAGTTGATAATTCACTAGGAGGACTCACAGAATTCAGCCTACAATCATAGTCACTACTATTATTTATAATAATAAATGAATACAAAAAAAATCATTGAAGGAAAAATAGCATAGAATAATATCTAGAGAAAGTCAAGTACAAACTTAGAACACTCTTCCCTGTGGAATCACCAGTACTCAAGTTTTCTTGGGACTGGTGACAGTAGACACCATCTGTGTAGCATGAACCAAAATTCCAGACCCCAAGAAGGAAAGAAGGTGTTCAGAATTAGTCATGTTCTTTAGACATGGTGAGCCACACTTATCTTTGAAAAGGTGTATATCAGTATAAGAAACAGACTACCATTAAAGTTCACAGAGGTCAGCTAAGGGACAACTCTGCAAGCAGCCTCTTCTAAGGATAAGATTCTTCTTATTTAAAAAAAAAAATTTTTTTAGTTGTAAATGGACACAATACCTTTATTTTATTTATGTATATAATTAATTATTTATGTGTGGTGCTGAGGATCCAACATAGTGCCTTACACATGCTAGGCAAGCACTCTACCACCGAGCTACAACCCCAGCCCAAGGATGGGATTCTTAAATTCACTGTATTAACTCTTTTCTGCACATTCTCCAAGTCATTTTGATACTCATAGACCATAATGGCTAAGAGCATAATGTGGCCAAAATGCCTGTTTTCAAGGTGCAGCTTTGTTATTTATCAGGCTCTTTAGGCTCCACTTACCCAATAAATGAAATGCAGACATTAGCAGTATTGGTGTCATTTGATTGTTGTGAGAAATCAATGATTTATTAAATATGAAGTATATACAAGTGTCCCTGACAAATAAAATGCTGGTAGCAATAGCATAAGCATTTGTGGCAGTGGTGCTGGTGCTTGGGTTTCAAGAAGGGCAGAATGGTAGGTCAATTTCAACCAGAAACTTAGAAAATTATTTCACTATATATTAGAAAGTTAATGATAGCAATGTGTAAAATGCATAACATACCTTTATAAAGTCAGGTTTCCTGAAGAAATAAATGATGACTTTACAAAAAAAAATGCTACTGTATCCCAAAACATTAAAACAAACTTTGATAAAATTTAACATCCATTTATGATTTTTAAACATTCTAAGCAAACTGGAAGACATTTCTTAACCTCAGAATTACCTATGACAAAAGGCAGAAAATAGTAAAGTAGAAAAACTCATAAAAATTTAAAGGCACTTTAAAAATAAGAAACAGAACATATTTGCCCTCTTTTGAATTTTTGTTCAACATCATACTGAAGTTTGCAGCCAGCATAATAAAGAATGAAAAAGAATCCGTGTGAAGGTTTCAAAGGGAAAAACCAAACTGTCACTATCATTGCTATGTAACAAATAATTTACAATTTATTATACTAGTGAGAAGATACAAAATCAAATGCAAAGATTGATTTTATTCTATAAACCAACAACAAAGTTGGGAAATTGGAATTTTAAAAATACAAGGCACATGGAAATAAATCTAACAAAAAAATCTTCATGTGGAAAACTATAAAGTTTCTGAAAGACACTGAAGAAAATTAAAATACGTGAATGCACAAGGAGATTCAAGAAATAGAAGATTAGCTATCTATGCTAATCCCAAGGCCAATATCATTCTAAACAGAGAAAAATTGGAAGCATTCCTTCTAAAAACTGGAACAAGATAGGGATGCTCTCTTTCACCACTTCTATTCAAAATACTCCTTGAAATTCTAGCCAGAGCAGTCAGACAAACAAAAGAAATTAAAGGGATACACATAGGAAAAGAAGAACTCAAACTATCAGTATTTGTGGAGGACATAATTCTATATTTAGAAGATCCAAAAAATTTCACCAGACAACTTCTAGAACTAATAAATAAATTCAGCAAAGTAATAGGATATAAAATCAATACCCATAAATCAAATGCATTTCAATACATCAGTGATGAATCCTCTGAAAGAGAAATCAGGAAAATTATCCCAATCACAATAGCCTCAAAAAAAAAGAAAAAACTTGGGAATCAACAAAAGAGGTGAAAGACCTCTACAATGAAAACTAAAGAAAGAAATTGAAGAAGACCTTGGAAGATGGAAAGATCTCCCATGCTCTTGGATAGGAAGAGTTAATATTTTCAAAATGGCTATACTAACAAAACTGTTATACAGATTTAATGCAATGCCTATTAAAATTCCAATGAAATTCTTCATAGAACTAGAAAAAGCAATCATGAAATTCATTTGGAAAAATAAGAGACCCAGAATAACCAAAGCAATCCTTAGCAAGAAAAGTGAAGCAGGAGGCATCACAATACCAGACCTTAAACTATATACTACAAAGCCGTAGTAACAAAAACAGCATGGTATTGGCACCAAAACAGACATGAAGACTAATGATACAGAATAGAAGACACAGAGACAAACCCACATAAATACAGCTAGCTCACACTAGACAAAGATGCCAAAAAACATACATTGGAGAAAAGATAGCCTCTTTAACCAATGGTTCTGGGAAAACTGGAAATCCATATGTATCAAGATGAAATTAAACCCCCATCTTTCACCATGCACAAAACTCAACTCAAAGTAGATCAAGGACCTAGGAATTAGACCAGAGACTCTGTACCTAATAGAAGAAAAAGTAGGCCCAAATCTCCATCATGTTGGATTAGGCCCCAACTTCCTTAACAAGACTTCTAAAGCGCAAGAAATAAAATAAAAAATCAATAAATGGGATGGATTCAAACTACAAAGCTTCTTCTCAGCAAAGGAAACAATCATTGAGGTGAAAAGAGAGCCTACAGTATGGGAACAAATTTTTACCACACACACATCATATACAGCACTAATCTCCAGGATATATAAAAAAAACTCAAAAGACTTAATACCAAAAAACAAATAACCCAATCAATAAATGGGCTAAGGAACTGAACGGTCACTTCTTAGAAGAAGATATATAAGTGATCAACAAATATATGTTCAACATCTTTAGTAATTAGAGAAATGCAAATGAAAACTACTCTAAGATTTTATCTCACCCCAGTCAGAATGGCAGTTATCAAGAATACAAGCAATGATAAGGTTGGAGAGGATGTGGGGGAAAATGTACACTCATACATTTCTTGTGGGACTGCAAATTTGTGCAACCACTTTGGAAAGCAGTGTAGAGATTCCTCAGAAAAAATGGAATGGAACCACCATTTGACCCAGCTATCCCACTCCTGGGACTACACCCAAAGAACTTAAAATCAGAATACTTTAGTGACATAGCCACACCAATGTTAATAGCAGTTGAATTATAATAGCTAAGCTGTGCAACCAACCTAGATGCCAATCAACAGATGAATGGATAAAAAAAAAAAAAACTGTGGTATATATACACAATGGAATATTACTCAGCATTAAAAGAGAATAAAATTGTTCCATTTTCATGTAAATAGATGGAGTTGGAGAATATTATGCTAAGCAAAGTAAGCCAATCCCAAAAATCTAAAGGCCGAATTTTTTCTCTGATTAGTCATGTGATCTGTTATGGGAGGGCAAGGGAGCATGGGAAGAATGGAAGATCTTTGGATTGGGCAAAGGGGAGGGTGAGGAGGGATTATGAGGGTAGGAAAGATCATAGAATGAGATGGACATCATCACCCTAGGTGCATGTGTGACTGAAAGAATGACTCGTCTCTACACCGTGTACAACCAGAGAATTGAAATGTTGTGCTCCATTTTTGTATTATGAATTGAAATGCATTCTGCTGTTATATACAACTAAGTAGAACAAATAAAAATATACATATAAAAAAGAAATAAAAGATAACATCTTTTTAAAAAACAGAATAAGTGTAATTTCAATTTCAATCAGAAATCCAAGAAAGAAAGAAAATCAAAATACATGGGGGTATACTCAGTGATTGCCTATCATGTGCCAGATCCTGGGTTCAATTCCTAGCAACACACACACACACACACACACACACACTCATCTATACTATACAAGTCACAAAGATCCCAAGAGAGTGTTTCATAGAATTTTAGAAATTGGTTCAAAGTTTTTATGGGAGAGACAAGATACCTATGAAGAAAAAGAATAAGTGACAAAATCGGTGTACCAAAAGCTAATTATAAACTATTATAATAAAGATGATGTGAAAGAAATGTGAAAAAAACAATAAAATAAACAGCAAACACTGAAACTGATTCAAATATACAGAGGTATTTCAGTCAGCTTTTTGCTGCTGTGACTAAAAGCTAACAAGAACAATTGTAGAGGAGAAAAAGTTTATTTGATGGCTTACAGTTTCAGAGGACTCAGTCCATGGACAGCAGGATCCATTTGAGTTGAGACAGAACATCATGGTGAAAGAGTGTGGTGGAGGAAAGGACCTCACATAATGATCAGAAAGCAGAGAGAGAGAGAGAGACTCCATGGCCACATACAAAAATATGTACCCTAAAGGCACACCCCAATGACACACCTCCTCCAGCCACACCTTATTCACTTTCATTTACCATTCAGTTAATCCCATCATAGAACTAATTCACTGATTGAGTTAAGGCTCTCATAACCCAATCATTTCTCCTCTAAATCTTGCATTGTTTCACATATGAGTTTTTGGGGGACACATCACATCCAAACCATAACAAGAAGAGTTTACTATGCTATAGAACTAGCATTACAAACCAAGAAGAAAATGTGTTATTTGAAATATTGGTGATTTTTATGAGAAAAATTTACTGGATTCCCCTTATTCATGCCAAACAACAAAAAAAGCAAAAACATTTAATAATTTAAATATGAATGAAAAGGCAGTAAAACATCTGTTTAAAATACAGAGAGCCAGGCATGACGACTCAGGCCTGTAATCCCAACTACTCAGGATGCTAAGGCAGGAGGATCTCAAGTTTGAGGTCAGACTCAACAACTCAGGGTGGTCCTCAACACCAACCTGTCTCAAAATAAAATAAAAAAGGCTGGGGTAGCTCAGTGGTAAAGCACCCCGGGTTTGCAAATGTGCACACGCGCATACACACACACACACACACACAGAATGTCATTATTACCATGAAATAGAGAAGTATTTTTTTAGAACTCTAGCTAGATGTATGGAGAGTGGAAGAAAGGAAAGAAAGAAGGGGGGAAGCTATAAAGAAGCAAAAAGTCAAAATTTCAGGCTAGCAGTTTCTCTGAAGGAAAGGAAGATGAAATCCAAAGGAGGCATATCAGAGACACCAAAGATACTTCAAAAATGGAATCTATATTTTAGGTTGGATAGTGGGAACATAATTTCATTTCATTTTGATTTTATTATTAATCTTTCACAAAAAAACTGCCTACATATTTTAAACCATTAGGTATGTCTAAACCATTTCAAAAATGCTCTAGGACTGATTACTAATTCCCAAAGGAATGAAGCCAAAAGTCTCTATTCTGTCTCAGTTACAGGAGATAATGTTAACATTTCCCCAAACTACATTTTTATTCTGCTGCCTGAAAGGACAAGTAGAAAGGAGGAAGTTTTCTATGGATGAAGTAACATAAGAACTCTCATATCTGCTTTGGGGAATTTATTTTAACCAATATATAGTAGATGAAAAACTGCCGATTTTCTAACTTTAGATTTATGCATTGTTACATTTTGTCTGCATTACAACAACCAGCAGGGCACCATATTTTATTCCTGAAGTCAAATGAACTATTGTGTATAAAATCTGAGCTTTTACAAATCTTTCTATAGAATAAAACTCTACCTGCTACAGTTTCAACTATTCCTCTTGGATACTTCAGGAGAGTATTTCAATGTCTACAAAGGTAGTGCTCAAGAAATTCAAGTTTGAGAAGAAAATTTAAAACAGCCTCAAAGAGACAGGCTTTATAAATGCTTTCAGGGAGAAAATAGAAATTTAATCAAAATAGCATTTATCTAATAAGCACCTTCTGTTTCATTTACCATGGGTAATCAGAGTAAGTACAATTTTGCTGGCAGCTATGCTATCTATATTATGTTTATTCAGTTCTGCTCTACTGATACTATAACTCTATTAGAATTCATTTCACTACAAATGTGAAATTAATATGTAACTTAGAGACTTGATAGATAACCTATATATCTATAAGCTGTCTACTTCCTTAAAGCACGGGTAGAAATGATCCACCATGACATACCAAGGGGCTATCATGAAATTGAAACTTTCCTTCATATGTAAGAACACAATTAAGTTGCGACCTGATTACAATTATTGGCCATCAGAGTACTGCCATTCTCATTTCAATACTAGGAGATGGAAGATTTATAAGAGAGTTCCCTAAATGTTGAATTAAATATATGTCATTCCATTCCTAACAAACACTCATAAGGAATTCTCAAAGAGAAAGCACTGCACTAGACACTAATACAACCACCCCAGGGTTTTTTTCCAAAATAAAAAGTGCAAGTACAACATATCCTGATGCTGCTTTATTGCCCAATAAACTACAAGGTTATAGATTAGTCAATCTGATAAATCCACTGATGGTTTTGTGGTTCTATGATCAGTGTGCAAGAATTTTTATAGCTCAGTAAAACATAGGACAGCTTTACAACCCAAGACTAAACCTGTGATAAAGAGGAAAAGAAAAAAAAAGCATACACATATTAAAAGAAAATCCTCAAAAGTCACAGAAAGATGTATTTACACATTAAAACTATACGTATCTAGAATCCAGACAACTGCAAAGTGCAGATAGTGAGCATATTTTTCTGAGATATGAAACACACATAATTATCATTCCTCATAATAAACCTAAGGGATTGTTTGATCCTAAGTGCCTTCAGGAAACAAAACATAAATTAAATCTTGTATAGAATTATTACTGTGTTATTTGTATTTTTTATATTCCGGTTCTTTTAAGAACTAAAACCATGTTTCATAATGGTTAATTAAGAGAGTCAATTAAACCATATACCTCATTTTTCCATATCATTTAGGAGCAATAAGACTTTTGCACTAGACACTAATACAACTTGAGAAATTTGAAAAGGGAATTTTAAAGATGCCCCTTCAAAAAGGAGGAAGAGGAAGAGATAAAAGAGATGGTGGGAGAGGAAAGGGGAAGAAGAGGTCCTGGGGTCTGAATTAGAACAAGATATATTCCATGCTTGTATAATTATGTCCTGGTGAATTCTAGTGTCATGTACAACTAAAAAGAAACAATAAAAAATAAGTAAATTTAATAAAAGAAGAGAAAAGGGTGGCAACAAGGATGACTAGCTATAAACCTACTATTTCATTTCCTTTCAAAAATACCTATAGTCTTTCAGAGTGGTGGTTTTAGCACTCTTGTTTATTACGTTTCAAATATACATGCAAATTTGAAAAATATATTGAAGTTATGGATATATTTAGGACATTTTGAGTTTTTCAACCAATTTACCATATGAAATACAAGACCATTTAATATAACGTGTGTTTATGTATATATTTTTGTCTATTCAAAGACTAATATTGAAGATGACATTTTAAAATACTGTTCATTTTCATTTAAAAAGTCAGTATTTTAAGAAAAGATAAAACAACTGAAAGGAATTATATGTCAGTGATCTAGCTATTGAAGTTAGAAGGAAGCCTTACTAGTTTTTTTTTTCCAGTATGACATAAGATAAACCTGAAATGAGATACCATTATATTTGCATATGTTATTTGAATTATGAATTTTACTAACTCTCTAACAAAAGTAAATGACTGATCACAGAATGCCTCAAGGAAAGCTATCATATTGAATGATAGAAGTTCCCAAAATTCCTTTGAATAAAATGTCCATTATTCTTTGGATTATTAATGATAACTCTATACTACTGAAAAATAATGCCCCAGAATGCTTTGTGCTCTCTCTAGAGATAAACTGATTACTCAGAACACTGAAGACATCTATTTTACTGAATAGGAATGAATCACCTAAGGGGACCAAGAACTCACTACCTAGAAGAAGTATTGTTCATACATTTTCATTCCTGTTAGAAAATTCAACATGCCTGCCTTATAAAATCACATCATGTTAGATTAAATCAGAGGGGACTGCTTTCTTTATTACATTGCTTTTGCTTTGCCTATTTATACTTTATGTATCTCAGACTTTTACTTTAAATTCCACTTTAGAAGATATCATAAATTAACTTGTCAGAAATAATTCAAACCAGAAAACTTTGATATTGTATTTAGAATGAAGCTGGTATACTTAAAAACTCTAGCCTACAAAGATCCATAAGACAAAACACACAGCATTTGACATAAGGAATCCAACACCATGGGGGTTCTATTCAAGATCTCTTTTTTTTTTTTCCTTATTGGGTATGAAATTCACATTCTCTTGAGCCTCTAAGGATTGAATCACTTTAAAACTGAATGATGGGGTTAATTTAACACTTTTTAAAAATAGTGTCATACATATATAAAGTAAGCTAATTATCAGCAAAGCTAAATAAATAGCTTAAGCACTTACAAGTTCCCAGCCAGGATTTTTATATGTATAATCTGAGCTCCCCAATGTTTGTCCCTGTTTTTCAACTGGGTGTATTCTCTTTAGACAAAAGAAAAAATGTCTTTTTTAATTTGAATACTTTAATAATGAACATCTTCCAATCTTAAAACTGATTATTCATAAAATAATGAACTCTCAAGAAGCTCTTTCTTTCATTTTGTCTCATACTTCTAGATTATAAAACTACTTTGATGAGTTTCTACAGAAGAATCTTCTAATCTCTACTTAATTTCTTTTTAAAATTACCTAATACTTTACTACTTCATGATACACTCTGCATTGTATCATTTCCCTTATCAAAGTGATTTTTTAGATTTCTGCATAAAACCGTTTTCATCATTAGTTACAGTAGCCATGAAATGCAGTTCTAAGAATCCAAATTCTCATTGTCTTGAAAAGTCTTAGACTGAAAAAGTGAATTAAGTAGAAATATATAAATGACTGAAATCCAGTCTGTCAATACTATTGAGAAAAAAAAGTAATTTAAAATATATACATTGTGCAAGTATCATCTTTGCATTATCATGGTCAACATCTTCTAAACTGAATATATGTTAAAATATGATTAGCGAGATCAGCAGAATGCTTCCCTAAAATATTTTTAAGTTTTATAATTCTAAATTTATTAGCTTGCCTTTTTTACTCATATTCCATAATGGGATAATAGTAAGAAAAAGCAGCAATATTCTCAGAATCTCAAAATCTGTGGACACCAACAGGTGAAGAAGCATAAGCTATGGACAGTCAAAAACAGCCCTTTGCTGTCCTTTTCTTATAAGTATCTTGTAAATAATTATCGAATCTCCTCCTTCCTTTTCCCCTTTATGTTCTAAAATGCAGAAGTTTTGGGAACCTTGACTAATTATCTGGACCAATCTTTTCCCTCCAGATTAAACTGTTCTTTAAAGCTGTTATATATATCATACCACTTTCAATTAAGAGATAGAAGCTTTGTACACTGCTCAAATATTAGTAATTTTCCATTATAACTGGGTGAGGAAAAAAAGTTTTATCCTTTTACAAAGTCACCATCTTTCTTACTATGAGCTATAAATTTTTCAATTACTCATTTTTCATGAAGGATATGTCAGTATATTCTTGTCAGCCACAAAGTGTTCCAAACTGGAAAAAAAAAAAAAAAAGATTGTTTCAGTAGAGAATTTGGCAATTCAAACTTTTCAAAGCCAGATTAAATTTTCAACTTTAAAAATATTTCCAAATAGCATAGCATAGGCAGGGATATATTTTTTTAAATGAAGATTCTCATCATTATATCATCAAGAAATTCAGAACAACTTAGCAACAAATTTTGGCATCTTCCTAGGGTGTATCTTATTTCTAAAAATTTCCTCATGAAGACATAAGAGCAAATCAATTACTATTTTAATTATTTAATCTATTATACTTAAGGCTTTTCTCCTTGGTAACAATTGGAGTTCTTTGATCTCATTCAAATATAAGCTTGGAATACATTATGAAGGATCCCTGAGGATTACATAGATATGTCATTTTTCTCAGGGCACAAGTACTCATATAATAAGGATCAATTTCAAAAGCAACATTCCTGTCTAATGGCAATTTCTAGGCCTCTCAGTTGCCCATCATATACATCCTATATTCCTAATATTCATGAAAATTGAACCACTGACATTCTATTAAAACTGACTTCTTTCCCACTTTCTTAACATAGTTATACGTATGCCAAATCCTGAAACATAATTTCAATGCTACTCATTCTTTCTTTTTTTCTTGATGTATTCAGGAATCTCACTATAACATACCCATGGGTTCATGTAGTTTAGACATATGACAGTGTTATAAAGAGGCTAAAGCTGGATATTGACTGAATATTTGCTTCCTCCACAAATCTGTGTGATGTACTTCTGTTCCCCAGTGTGTTGGTTTAGGAGGTGTGATCTTTGGGAGCTGATTAAGTCATAAGGGAAGAACTTCGAAGAGTAAGGTTAGTGTCCTTAAAAAAGATACCTTAGAGAGAAACACTGTTTTAATCTGCCAGTGGTTTGATCATGGACTTTCCAGTCTCTAGCACTGTGAGAAATAAATTTCTGTTGCTTATAATCCACAAAGTGATGCTATTGTGTTTTAGCAGTCCAGACAGACTGAGACAAGCAGTCTGCCACTGAAGTTTTAAGTACTTGAAAATACACAAAATAAATTTGTCATTTACTAAATTCTACTTAGGAGAAAATAAACCATAGTGTAAAGCCATGTTTCTTTTGTTGGTGGTTTTTTGTTGTTTATGTTTTGTTTTGTTTTGGTACTGGGGATGGAACTCATGGGCACTTGGCCATTGAGCCACATCCCCAGCCCTATTTTATATTTTTTATCTAGAGATAGGGTCTCACTGAGTTACTTAGCACCTCGCTTTTGCTGAAGCTGGCTTTGAACTCTCAATCCTCATGCCTCAGCCTCCCGAACCACTGGGATTACAGGCATGTGCCACTGTGCCTGGCTAAAGCCATGTTTTAACATGAGTTTTTCATAGCAATTTAATTAAATAATGGTGAAAATGAGTATATGCCTTCAAAATGCTAATAAATAATAATAAACACAACTGGTAAATTAAAAGGCCAGCATTTGAACTCATACCTATAGCATTCTATATCCCAGAGCCTCACCAAATTTCATCCCAGAAACATGGAATGTTGGATACCACGTCCCAATGGGTATGAGAGCCATCTGCTTTTCTGGATGGTTGATTTGAATAAAACTCCAACATGCTTCCAAGATAGCCTAGTAGAGTGAAGCCCTCATTCCTCAAGACAGTAACCTTAAAGCTGTACCATAAAACAGGTTTTTCTTTCTGTCCTCTCACTCTCACCAGCCTTCACTCATGCTTCCTTGAATCATTTCCCCTGTAAATTACATGCAATCAGGCCCTATTCTCAGACTCTGCTTTGGGGAAAATGTGTACTGATATAGACATGCATGTAAATCATCACCTGGGACTTCCTATAGAAATTGATTCCAACAGGATTATATTGGTTTAAATATTTATCTAATTTTCCAGACTTTTGAAAATTACATGTTGCAAGAACAAAACTGAATAAAGGTTGTAGATGCCAATGAAACGAATACTGAGTTGGTAGTATGTATCCTGTAAATACCTTAAGGGGCTTTCAAGCAGTTAGTTACATATTTGGCACCCATTTCCTCACCTAGAAGGATAAGACTACAGTCTATCAAGTAATTCCTTCCCAGATCTTAAATTTAGTTATTTTAGTCTCTACAGTAATAAGGACATGTTTGATTAGTCCAAATCGGAATGGTAAAATGATAAGAATGGGTTTTCTTTATGGTTAGTCAATGACCCATGATCCAAGTGATATGATATGAGAACACTTTAATAATTTCTGAACACTTTTTACGAAAACTTTTCTTTGTAGCCATAGTGAAATTTAGGAACTCTATTCTTATGGACATTGCCTAAGAGAATTGTTCTCCACAGCTGCTTAGAAAGAGAAATACTGCAATGAGATGATCTGCTAAAGTTAAGCATGAGAAAGATCTAAATTTAGCAGGCAATATATTTGCCTATACAGAAAATTTTTGCTGATTATTGAGATGACAAGAGAATAATTAAAGGAAATATTTTTTCTGTAATCCCCACATTTTAAATGCTCTTACCAATGGGAGTCTTAAATCATATCAAATTTGGAATAAAGAGAAAATGGGTAGGAAAATCATTAGACTCACGGTTTCCTAGGTTCTCTCCAGTGGGTCATAAGTGAATAAAACAATCCATCTGACTATAATGAGTCTTGTTTCCCAAAGGCAAGATGATGATGGACTAGACACATTGTAATAGTCTCTTCCAGGGCCACAGCGTCTGAGATAAACCTGAAAAATACTTTGATTACTCAAAATGCTACATATCAACGATTCTTTTTTTCCATTTCGAAATTCGGTCCTCTTATAATGTTATTTTCTTCTACCATATTCATGATTTTCCATTGTGAGTTAAATTTCTGAAATTTCCACCTCTGTTGTAAATAACTTTCCTCTGTTCCAAATTCTTTTACCCACCTATATGTCAAACATCTCCTTCAACTCCACAGACATTCCACTCCAGTATGCCCCAAAGTAGTAATTATCATGTCCTTCAATTCACTCCTTTCCTTTTCTTCCTTTTTCCAATAATCCCTTTACTGAAAAATGATACCACCATCCTTAATTTTTTTGAGTCACTTCAAAGTAATACCTGCGTCTGCCTTCTCATTATCTCTGGTAACCTGCTTGGGCTGTTAACAACAAAATAACAGATCACATGGCTTAAACAATAGGCATTTTTTTCTCAGAGCTGAGGGAGAAGGGAAACACAATGTTAAAACTTTCTCCAGTTCATTTCCTTCCTTTCTTTCCTGGTGAAGACCCTCCTCTTAGCTTACAGATGAGCACCTTCTCACTGTGTCCTCAAATGGTGGAAAGAGAAAGCTCTGGCCTCTCTCATCTTATAAAGAATCCCCTCTTGGGGGTCCTGCCCACAGGACCTCATCTAAGTCTAATAACCTTCCTTAGGATCTACCTTCAAATAACATCATATTGGGGCTTAGAGCTTGGGGAGACACATACTTATACTTCATGACATCCCCCCCAAATTCATGTCTTTTGTGTGAAAAACACACTTATTTTGTCCCAACATCCTCCACAATTTTAGCTCATTCACCATCAACTCAAAAAATCTACAGTCCAAAGTCTGGTCTTAATGTTATTTGTATCAGTTCTGGGTAAGATTTGAAGTAAAATTCATCCTGAGGTGAAATTCCTCTCCAGCTGTGAACCCATGAAACCAGGTGTAGTTCCAAAATACAATGCTAAGACAGGCATAAAATAGATGTACCCATTTCAAAAGGGAGAAGTCAGGAAAAAAAAAGGCGGGGGGGGGGGGGGGGGGCGGGGATGATGGGTCCCAAGCAAGCCTCAAACCTAACCAGATGAATACCATTAGATCTTAAATCTCAAGAATAATCCTTTTTATTTTGATGTTCCACCTTCTGGATCTACTGGGATGGCAGTCCCACCTTCAAGACCCCATGAAGTAGTGGTTCTACCTCTGTGAATCTTCAGGTAGAGATAACACCCTCAAGGCTACAGGCAGCTGCTGCCTGGCCTGTTGAAATACCAGTTATGCCCCCAACCCTACTTTAACACTGAAGAGACAACCTTGATGATCTCCACATCAGTTCCAGGGTCATTCTTTGTCTTGAAGAATTGTGCATGTTCATAACCAGGTAGCTCTATGGTCTCGTCTGATAGGACTGAAAGGTCTGACAGCTTCCCTCCATTTTATCCAAACTCTGTTCCCTTCTGTTAAGCCTGGCAGTGTTTCTGTTGGGGTAGCTCATTAGGGCCACAATTCACACTCACACTCATTTCCTTATTAAATATTTGTTTGACCATATCTGTAGTGTTCTCGACAAAACAGACTTTCTTGTTTTTTTGTGATATGAACAGGCCAAGAATTTTCCAGGACCTTGAGTTTCAGTTTCTTTTTCCTTAGCAATTCCTTTTTCAGTCCATTTCAGTCTTCCCATACTTTATTTTATTCAGTCAGGAGGAACCAAGACAATCTTTCAACACTTTGCTTAGCAATTTCCTCAGCTAAATATCCAGTTCATCACTCAGAAACTCTACCTTCCACAAAATACTAGAACAAATTTCAGCCAAATTCCTTACCAGTTTATATCAAGAATCACCTTTTCTCCATTGTCTAATAGTGTGTTCCTCATTTCTATCAGAGATATCACCAAAAGGACATTTACCAACCATATTTCTACCAACATCTGTTCATGATTATTTAAACATTCTCTAAGATGGACACTTTCTCTACAGAGCTTCTCTTCTCTTTCTGAGCCTTCATCAGAATCCCTTCATAATCCCTTCATAGCAATCCTCACTTTTCTCGCATGCACCTGAAAATTCTTTCAGCCTCTACCTGTTACCCAGTTCCAAAGTCATGGCCACCTTTTTAAGTATTTATAACAGTAACACTCCACTTCTTGGTATCAAAACCTATATTAGATGGTCCTTGGGAGAAACAGAATCAACAGGATATGTATAGACTGATAAAGATACAAATATAAATATATATGTGGAAGTTAAGATATTGATCGAAATTTATTATAAGAAAACTTGCCCATGCAATTTTGGATGCTGACAAGTCCAGAGCAGGAGAGTTGATAAAATGGTTCTAGTATAAATCCAAAGACTTTAAAAAGAGGAAAGCCAAAAACATACGTTCCATTCCAAGTCTAAATCCAAAGGCAGAAAAAAGATCAATGTTCCAGCCTAAGGACAGCCAGGGTCAAAGATAGAGTTCTTTTAATTCTCTTCAGGCCTCCAGTGGATTGTTCGAGGCCCACCTGAAATAGAGACAGCAATCAGTTTTTCTTAGTCTACTAGTTCAAATATTAATCTCATCCAGAAAAATCCTCATAAATATGCATAGAAATAATATTTAATCAAATAAATTGGCACCCTATGGCCCAGACAAGTTGATAAGTAAAATTAACCAGCACATTATCTACCCAAACTAGAAACATTAAATTCAAATTTTCATGACTAGTGCCTAGAAAAGTATAATAACTGAACTAGTTCTCTATATCTAGTTTATAACTTTTGCAAATATGAGTCTAAACTGCAAACTAATCCTTATCATCTTAGGATATAGTATCTGTGTAACTGTTTTGTTCAATCTAACCTATCATTCTTCCTCACTCCTTCTTTCTGGTTAACTAAATTATTAGCTTTCAATTGCTAAAGTAGTCTCTTTCTCTATACTGATTATAGTCTCTTATCTCTTTTACTTTGCAGGTTACTTGTAAAAAATTATACACCTCACTTATTTTTTCATCTAGGTAAATCATTTAATTGTTTTAAGCCTGATTATATAGAAAGAGTATAGTGGATTTTTCACTAAAGGTAGAAAGTTATGAGAAGAAAAAGTGTGGGGAAAAATATTCCTATGCACTCTATATTTGTTATATTCTGGTGAAGCTCTATGGACACATCCAATGTTTCCTGAAGGCAGAAGAACAACAAGAAGCTACTATCATATACCCTATCAAATGGCAGTGAATACTTTGAAGTTTTTCATTGAAGTTTCTAAACCCTTGGGTTAAGATGCTGTTATTTTCAATAACCTATGGGTTATTGAAATAAAGTTTCAGAGTTGACCATCTCTGAAGTTATGATCAATGAAAATTCTCATGGGTCTGAAGTTTTCTACCTTTTTTAATTCTAATTTATTATATATGACAGCAAAATGCATTACAATTCATATTACACATTTAGAGCACAATTTTTCATATCTCTGGTTGTACACTAAGTATATGCACACCATTCATGTCTTCATATATGTACTTAGGGTAATGATTTCCATCTCATTCCACCATCTTTTTTACACCCCTTGCCCCCTCCCATCCTCTCCCTCCCTTTTGTTTCTATCTTTAACGTGCATTTTCAAAGATAAAGGGACCATACAATGGGGAAGTGAAGTCACTAGATGCTCTAGGTGAGAGAAGATATAGACAGCTGAAAGGGAAGAATTGCCCTCCACACAGACTTGCACAGGAATAAGTGGACATTCTTCCTACCCTTAGGTATGCTGCATAAAAGCAAATAGGAGATTCTGTTGTACAAATTAAAAAAAAAAAAACAGAGTACCATATTCCCTCATGTTTATCTTAAGAAAATATGTTAGTTCATCAAAGTACACAAACTATGTGTTTAAGATGAAAAAAATACTTAATTGCTAGTTAAGAATACTAGCAATTCACTTTCCTTGTTTTTAGTAAACTATGAAATTCTTAATGTGGATCTTTTCATTTTTCCATATAAATCCCTTATCTAAATAAATATAAGGAATAATTAGCATCATAACTTTTTAACCCTCTGACCTAGTTAACCTTAATGTGTCTCTAATTTCCTTTACAATGCTACCCCAAGAAGCACATTTCTTTGCAATGTAACATGAGAATGTATAATAATTATGCTAACTACCATTTCTTCCTGTTTTAGAACATTTTTAACTTGAAAGAATATTACCTTTATGATTTTATTTAAAATCATTGAAATAACTAAATTTAAAAATGGAAAATATGTGTTTCTTTGCAAACATCCAGGGTGCAAACTTGTCTGCTTTGGGCTAAATCCAGGCCAGTAGATACACACTGTTTCAGTTTAGGTCATCACAGAAACAGAAATAAAGATGGGGTTGGTGTACAAGAAGTTTATTTTATAAAATTTCTATGAAGAATATAGGTATAGGAAGCAGTAAAGGGCTTTAGAGCCTTCAAACAATAATGCAAGTTTGACATCTGTGAAAGAAAGGAATAAAGGAGGGAAGATTCAGAATTTGGTATGAAGAGCTTCAGACTGCAGTCAGCTCTGAGAAATTCTCTTTAAGGCAAAGGAATAGTCCTCAAGAAAAGGTAGCAGATAAAGCAATCTCACATTAGACAGAAGTGTTCCTGCTCTATTACCCCACCATTCAGTCCTTGGTTGGCAGTACCCTTTGGCATATCCAAAAGTATGGCAGTTAGGGGATGCCATTAACTGTGCTCTCTATGAGAAGTGCTCTCTAAGAGATATCTGAATGGCACAACTGGATGTCTTCTAAAGTTCCTTATGCCCCACAAGTCTACTTCTCCATGCCTGTTTCAGGAGCAGATCCTCCAGGGTTCTCATATACTCTCCTTCTGAAGAGAAACTTAGAAAACAAAAGTTTGTGTCTGAAATACATCCCCATCACTGCAGATGGTCTATGGCCACAACTATATCATCTATCTTTGCACTTCTCATCCTAAATTCCTCCATCTGCAGCTGTCACCTTGGTAAGTAGATACCTGACAGTGTTATCCAAACCTTTATTTTTGAATAACATAAATCCACTGAGAATCACATCCTTCTCAGGTTGGGATTTCTTACACCATCCCCCTGGCCGTTAATAAGCGTGGCTCTGTTACTTCCTCTTACTGTAACCCTTGAGTCACAAAGGAGAAACATCATTGCACTTCTAAAGGTTCTGGGCCCCTCTCGCCTGCACTTACTTTCTCTCTTCTCTCTTCTCTCTTCTCTCTCTCTCTCTCTCTCTCTCTCTCTCTCTCTCTCTCTCTCTCTCTCTTCTCTCTCTCCTCTCTCTCTGTCTCTGTGTGTGTGTGTGTGTGTGTGTGCGCGCGCGCACGCGTTAGTACTAGGGATTTAAACCAGGGACACTTTTCCACTGAGATGCATCCCCAGCCCCCCCTTTTATATTGGTTCTTTTTAGTTATACATGAGAATAGAATATACTATGGCATAATTATAAAAGCATGAAATATAATTTGCTGTATTCCAGTCCCCAGCATTTCCCTTCCCCTCCCTTCCTCCCACCCTCCCTTTCCCTCTCTCTACTCTATTGATCTTTCTGCTATTTACTTCTAGTTGTTTGTTTTGTTTTTTTTTAATTTATGTCTTGTGGATGTACCTGATGGTGAGATTCACTGTCGTATCTTTATATATGTACACAAGAAAATTAGCTCAGATTTATTCCACTGTTTAATTTTATTAAGAATTTTTTTCATCTATATTCATCAGGGAAATTGGTCTGAAGTTTTCTTTCCTTGATGTGTCTTTGTCTTGTTTTTGAATCAGGATCATATTGGTTCCATAGAATGAATTTGGCAGAATTTTGTTCTTTTCTACTTCATGTAATAATTTGAGTAGGATTGGTGTTAGTTCTTCATTAAAAGTTTGGTAGAACTCAACTGAGAATCCATCCAATCCTGGGCTTTTTCTTTATTGGAAGGCTTTTAACGGCTGCTTCAACTTCATTAATAGAAATTGATCTGTATATGTTTTTTATGTCCTCTTGCTTTAGTTTGGGTAGGTCATATGTCTCTAGGACTTTGTCCATATCATCAAAGTCATTGATTTTTTAAATTATTTTTTATTTTTTTAATATTTACTTAATTTTTTAAATATTTATTTTTTAGGTAAACACAATACCTTTTATTTTTATGTGGTGCTGAGGATTGAACCCAGTGCCTCACACATGCTAGGCAAGCACTCTACTTCTGAACCACAACCCCCCAGCCTAGATTTTTTGAATTATTTTTTAATCTCAAGTTCATTGATTTCAACTCTGATTTAATTGTTTCCACTGATTTGAGTGTCAGTTTGTTCTTTTTATAAGACCTTGAACTGCAGTGTTATTTATTTCGTTTCTTTCCATTCCTTTAATGCATGGGCTCAATGCTATGAATTTTCCTTTTAGAATCACCTTCATAAGTGTCCCAGAGATATTGATGTTGTATCACTGTTCTCGTTCACCTTTAAGTATATCTTTATTTCTCCTCTGATTTCTTCTGTTATCATTATCATTTAGAGTATATTATTTTATTATTTAATTTTTACATATTAGAGTGGTTTCTATTTTTAATCCTCTCATTGATTTCTGATTTCATTGCATTATGATCTGATAGAATGCAAGATGTTATCTGTATTTTTTGGTATTTGCTAAGAGTTTCTTTGTGACCTAAAATATGATCTATTTTAGAAAATATTCAAAGCATGAAACATGAAAGTGAAGTTAGTCATAAATGGATGAAGTACTCTAAAGATGTCTGTTAGGTCCAAATTATTGATTATATTTTTTAGTTTTATAGAATCTTTGCTTAGTTTTAATTTGGATGATCTATCCAGTGATGAGAGAGGCATGTTAAAGTCCCCCAGTATTATTGTATTATTCCCTTATGCAGTATGAAATGTCCTTCTTTGTCTCTTCTGGTTAATTTTGGCTTGAATTCCACTTTATCTAACATGAGAATGTAACCTCTGCTATGTTCACAAGATCCATATGAGTGGTATTTTTTCCCCATCCTTTCATCTTCAATATGTGGATGTCTTTGACTGTGAGGTGAGTTTCTTGTAGAGAGCATATTGTTCTGTTTTATATTTTAATCTGATCTGCCAACCTACATCTTTTGATTGAAGAGTTTAGACCATTTACATTCATGTTATTATTGAAAGATAATTTTTATTTCCTGGCATTTTAATTTATTCTTAATATTTCAATTGTATTTGATTTTCCTTTGATTGGCTGTTCTTCCAGTGTAATGCCTCTCTATGTTGGTTTTCATTTATATTTTTTACTTCTTCATAAAATATTTAATGATTATGCTTTGTAGTACAGGCTTTCTGGTTATGAATTATTTTAGCTTTTGTCTATCATGGAAGGTTTTTATTTTATCTTCAATTTTTAAACTTCATTTTTCTGGGTATAGTATTCTTGGTTGGCATCCATTATCTTTTAGAGCTTGGTATATATTATGCAGAGCCTTTTTGGCTTTTAGGGTCTGGGTTGAGAAATCAGCTGAAATATGGATTGGTTTACTACAATGTGATCAGTCATTTTTCTCTTATGGATTTTGTCTTTTATGGATTTAAAAGTCTATCCTAATTCTGTATATTAGGCATTTTTATTATAATGTATATTGGAATAAATCTGTTGCTATTTTTTATATTTGGAGTTGTATATGCCTCTTGTATTTGAAGTTACATTTCATTTTTCAGGTTTGAAATTTTTTTCTGATATTATTTCATTGAAAAGATTGTGCATTCCTTTAGTTTCTGTCTTAGAGACTTCATCTATCCCAATGAATCTTAAATTTTTTGGCTTTTAATGTTATCCCAGATTTCTTGAATATTCTGTTCATGATCCCTTAACATCTTTTCTCTATGGTTAATGTTATTTTTAAGATTATATACTTTGTCTTCAAGACCTGAAAAATCTGTCCTCAAAGTGATCTAATCTAGGGGTGATACTTTTCATTTATTTTTTTAATTTGATTTATAGATTCCTTCATGTTGAAGATTTCCATTAGATTCTTTTGTAGAATCTCTATCTGCTTATGGTAGAATGAGGTGGACATCATTACCTTAGGTATATGTATGACTGCATGTATGGTGTGACTCTATATCGTGTACAACCACTGAAATGAAATGTTGTGCTGTAATTATGTACAATGAATCAAAATGCATTCTACTGTCGTATATACCAATCAAAATAAATTAATTAATTTTAAAAAGAGCCATTTCTCTTCATTTTCATTCATTTTATCTGAACTTATTCTTTACATTGTCATTTATCTATACAAGAGTTTACCTATGAATTTTCCAGATTCCATCTCTGAAATTCCTTCCATTGTGGTATCAGTGAAATCTGTTGTGAAGTATTATGGGTTGTTTGGGATGGTCTGTTCCCTTTATTTTTCACATTGCTTGTGTGTCTACCCATCTATCAGTATAGTTCTGACTTCTTTTAAGTGAAAAACTACTATGTAAGCTTCTTTTTCTTAAGAGCCCTGGATTGGGTAGATTTTCAGGACTTGATATTTTAATTCAGTGTATAATATCTACTGATCCCAATATCAGCTCCACATTAAGAGATACCACTGAGCACTATTTAGTAATCACTCTGATCCAAGCATCATACATGTAAGAACAAAAACTTGTAAGAACACTTAAGCTTGTAAGAACAAAAACTTGTTGCAATTGTTCTCTGCAGTTCCTCAAATTCAGGTATAAACATAATAAAGTTCTGAAACAAGTCAAAAGTTAGTAAAATTACTGTAACTTAAGCAAGTGCTAAAAAGGAGGGAGAAAGAAAGTTTGTGCAAGTGGGAGAGAGAAAAAGAAGGAAAGAGAGAGGGGGAGGGGAGCTATAAATGGGTAATTTACTCTAATGTAGAAAGGAGAAGCAGATTAATTGGTGTTATTTTAGGTAGTAGTGGATAGTGCAAGAGGATGAGTAGGGGATAAGAGAAGCAGGTATAACTGAGAGCTAGGAAAGATAGAAAAACTGATCCCAACTAACCCTTTAAATGGGCTGGAGATACAATGCTGGCTTTTGGGTTGACAATTATCATTGAAGCTAAGGAGCTATTTATATGATCAAATTTGACATTAGAGTTGAGTATAGTCTCAGAGGGCACATTGTTGTGAGTTGGCTGGTTCTAATATTGCAGAAGTTTAGGATGCAGGTTCTGATGTGCCCCTGTGTTTGCTATGGGTCACAAGTGTATCTGTTCCCCTCTGCTATATTCTTTTTGGAGTACTGAAGATCCTGGTAGCTGTCTGTGTAAGCCAGATCACTCATCCTGGGTTTTCTGCAAGTATTCTGTCACACAGGAATATTCCCTCCTGCTGCCTCCACTCTCTGAGGCGCTATAATGAAGGGTCTCTGGCAATTCACCTGGACTCTAGTATTCTCTGCCCCAGGTTATGAATACTGGGCATTTGTTCCCACTGCTTAATAAGTCTGGTACAAGATCCCACAAGTATCCAAACAATGCCCTGTCACTTGCCAGTTGCAATCACGGTTCTGGTATGGCCTGGTATGGGCTCTTCCTGCTGGGGAGCCTCTTGTCATTTCCTGCTGGTATAGGCTCTTCCTGCTGGGGAGCCTCTTGTCATTTCCTGCTGGGTCTGTATCACTGGATTTTCAGGCAGCTTCCCTCTATGTGGTGATGTGGTCCTCAGGACTGAACCTATGCTTCCCAAAGTGCGTCCCTCAGTGATAATGGTGGGGCATGGTGAATCAACTTTCCTTTGTTGGGGGTCAAAACTGCTTCACTGTGGCCTCTGAGGGAGCCTGCACAGAGGTTTTCACCTTGCTGAGTCGTGGAGACTGTGTGGGGCTACACCTGCACTTCCCTTGGCCCAGATCCACTCCAGCCTGTTCCATTCTCCTTGTTTGCTGTGAGAGGGAGGCGGAGGGAGGGTATCCTAGGTTTGTGCTTGTAGTGGTCCTTCTAAAAGTTATTTCTGGACAGACTCTTTTAAAAGTCCACAGCAGATGGCTTCCCTCTGGTTTAATCTGCAGCTGTCTAGGCAGGGGACGGTGCCGAGCTGATTTAAGAAGGTGAGTGGTCAGCTGAAGACTCCACAAGAGGGCTGCTGCGGGCACCTTCAACTTTCTTTCCAACATTCAATTTTAAGTGGCTTGTGCTGTTTTAAGGAGTCTTCTGCATTTTAATTTTTGTCTGTCTTTTCAACAGTTTTCCCACATTTAAGGGGGTGAGCTTAAGAGAATGTCAGCCTCCACCCCCGCCTCCACTTATCTCTCTGACATCCCTCCCTCTCACCTGCAAGTTCCGGTTTGGGCACCGAGTTTTGTTTTCTACTCCTGGAACCTGTCTTTCAGTCTTTCAAGGTCTCAAGACTATATAGTATCATGTCATAAAGCATTAATTTTGTCACCTACCTCTCAATTCTGCTTGTATTTGCTGCTTCCTTCCCATGGTGCGAGGAGATCAGGACTTGCTGTCTATTTCATTCACTTCCGCCATCTTCTCTGAGTGTCCTCGGGGAATACAGACCTCTAGTGGGTCTTGTAGCCTCACAGAGTATAAATATCCCTATATACTCACTTCCCTTGGCCCTTTTTTTCTTTATTGGTTCCTTACCATCTGCAAGGGCAACTCAGACATTTCTAGTCTGCTTTAGCAAGGCTTGTAAGGGCTTTTATTTTCTTTTTCCACATTTTTATGGGAGCATTATTTTTTGCTACATATTAGTACATTATACCAATATAATTATATTATAGCAATATAATTTGTTATAGCATTCCCCAGTATTCCCCACTTTTCTTTCCTCCTCCCTCCCCCAACCCCGTTCTCTTTCTTCTATTCTTCTCTCTCTGATTTTCATATGACTCCCACAGACACACCTTTTATTTTCTTTTTCCTCTCTAGTTTCCATTTCTTTTCCTAGAGAAAATATGTGACCCTCGACCTTCTGAGTTTCACTTATTTTGTTTAACATAATGGTGTCTAGTTCCATCTATTTTCCTGCAAATGTCATTTCATTTTTCTTTAAGGCTAAATAAAGCTCCATTAAGAGTGTGTGTGTGTGTGTGTGTGTGTGTGTGTGTACCACATTTTCTTTATCTATTCATCCATAGATGGACACCTAGGCTGATTCCAAAGTTTGGCTATTGTGAATTGTGCTGCTGCTATAAACATGGTTATGCATGCATCACTGTAGTAATATGATAATTCTTCAGGATAAATACCAAGGAATGGGATAGCTGGGTCATATGGTGGTTTCACACATAATCTTGTTTGTTTGTTTGTTTGTTTGTTTTGTTTTGTTTTCCACACAGTCTTCTGAGGAAAATTCATAGGGGTTTCCATAGTGGTTGTACAAATTTACAATCCCACCAACAATGTAAAAGTGTTCCTTTTTTTCCACATACTCTCCAGCATTTATTATTGTTTGTATTTTTGATGACTGCCATTCTGATTTGCATTTTCCAAATTGCTAATGATGTTGAAAAATTTTCATATCTTTGTTGGCCATTTGTATTTCTTCTTTTGAAGTCTGTTTAATTCATTTGCACATTTATTAATTGGAGGGTTGTTAACTTGTTGTTGTTGTAGATAGACACAATGCCTTCATTTATTTTTATGTGGTGCTGAGGATTGAACCCATTGCCTCACATGTGGTTGGCAAGTGCTCTAACCACTGAGCCACAACCCTAGCCCCAAGGGTTTTGATGTTAAGTTTTTTAAGTTCTCCATATATTCTAAATATTAGCCCTCTGTCATAAGAGTAGCTAGCAAAGATTTTCTCCAATTCTATAGGTCCTTACTTCACAGTATGAATTGTTTCCTTTGCTGTACAGAGACTTTTTAATTTGATGCCACCCAATTTGTCAACTTTTGGCATTATTTCCTGAGTTTTAGGGATCCTATTAAGAAAGTTGTTGCCTGTGCTTATATGCTGGAATGTTCACAGTATGTTTTCTTTTAAGAAACACAGTTTACATAGTTTCTGGTCTAATTTCTAAGTCTTTGGTTCATTTTGAGTTGATGTACAGGATGCGAGATAAGAGTCTATTCTCACTCTTCTACATATAGATAACCAGTTTTCCCAGTACCATTTGTTTTAAAAGGCTGTCTTTTCTCCAAAGTATGTTTGGGAAACTATATCAGGACAGTTAACTGTATCTGTGTTGGTTTGTCCCTGTGTCTTCTATTCTACACCGTTGTTCTATGTGACTGTTTTTATGCCAGTACCTGCAGTTTTTGTTACTATTGTTCTGCAGTATAATTTGAAATCAGGCATTGTAATACCTCCAGCATTGCTTTTTTTCTTTTCTTTTTTTAACTTAGAATTGCTCTGGCTATTCTGGGTCTTTTTTTTTCTCCTAAATTAATTTTAGGACATTTTTTTCCCTAGTTTTGTGAAGAATGTCCTTGGTATTTTGATGGGGATTATATTGAATCTGTATACTGCTTTTGGTATCGTGGCCATTTTAACAATATTAATTCTGCCTATCCATGGACATGGGAGGTCTTTTCACCTTTTAGCTCCTTAGTTTTCTTTCTTTAATATCCTGTAGTTTCCTTTATAAAAGTCTTCCACCTCCTTGGTTAGATTTATTGCTATGGTTTTGTTTATTTGTTTGTTTTTTAAGGCTATTGCAAAGGGGATTATTTTCCTGATTTTTTTTTTCTCTGCTGATTCGTTGTTAGTATATAAGAAAGCTATTAATTGTTGTATGTTGACTCTGTAACCTACCACTTTACCTTTTTTTTTTTTTTAATTAGCTCTAACTGTCTTTTGGTGAAGTTGTTGGATCTTCCAAGGTAGGATCATATCATTTGCAAAAAAAAAAAAAAGTGATAATTTTATTTCTTATTTTCCTATTTTTGTCCCTTTTATTTCCTTCTCATCTTATTTTTCTGGCTAGAATTTTTCTAGCACTCTATTAAATAGAATGATAAAGTGGACATCCTTTTCTTGTTCCTGATTTTAAAGGAAAGGTTTTAGTTTTGGGGTTTTCATAGGTAGCTTTTATGATATTGAGGTATGTTTCTTATATTCCTAGTTTCTTCAGTGTTTTGAATATGAATGGATACTAAATATTGGGCTTTCTTTATATCTATAGAGATGACAAAGTGGTTTTTGTCCTTAAATCTATATATGTGATTAATTATATTTATTGATTTGCATATGTTAAACCATCCTTGCATCTCTGGTATAAAACCAACTTGGTCATGGTGTACAATCTTCTTAATATATTATTGAATATGATTTGCTAATTTTTTATTGGGGATTTCTGCATCATCAGGATTATTAGTCTATAGTTTTTTTTTCTTTGATGTGTCCTTACTTTGTTTTGGTATAAGTGTGTTACTGTTTTTGAAGATAAATTTGGAAGTGTTTCATCTCTATATCATGGAATAATTTGAAGAGCATTGGAATTAGTACTTCTTTAGAGGTCTGGTGGAATTCAGCTGAGAATATATCTGGCCCCAGGCTTTTCTTTTTTGGAAGGCTTCTTATTACTGCTTTTATCTAATTGCTAATTATTCATCTGTTTAGATTTTCTATGTTCTCTTGATTCGATTTTGGTAGACATGTATCCAAAACTGCATTAATTTCTTCTAGGTTTTCCAATTTATTGGAATATAGCTTTTCAAAATAGTCCCTTAGGGTCTACTGGATTTCTTTTATGTCTGTGGTGATTTCTCCATTTTCATGTCTAATTGTGCTAATTTAGTTCTCTCTTTTTCTTTTGATTGGTTTGGCTAAGGAATTATCAATCTTATTTATTGTTTTGAAAAAATAACTCTTCATTTTATTGACCCTCCGTATTATTTTTTTATTCTCAACTTTATTGATTTCAGCTTGGATCTTAATTATTTCCTTCTTTCTGCTGGCTTTGGATTTCAATGGTTCTTCTTTTTCAAGGATCTTGAGATCAAACAATAGATTGTTTATTTAGGATCTTTCTAATTTTATTTTGTAGGCAGTCATGGACATTAACTTTCCTGTGAGTACTGCCTTCATATTGTCCCAGAGGTTCTGGTATGTTTTATAAGTATTGTCATTTGAGTCTAAAAACATTTAATTTTTTTCCCCTGATTTCTTCTATCATCCATTCATCATTTTAAAGTGTATTATTCAATCTTCATGTGTTTATATAGTCTCTGTAGGGTTTTTTGGTGTTGACTGCTTTTTTTAAATTTAAATTATTTATTTATTCTAATTTGTTATACATGATGGCAGAATGCAATTCATTTCATATTACACATATAGAGCACAATTTTTCAAGTCACTGATTGTACGCAAAGTGTTTTCACACCATTCATGTCTTCATACGTATGTTAGGGTAATTATGTCTAACTCATTCCACCATCATTCCTACCCCCTTACCCCCTCCTTTTCTCTCCCTCCCCTTTGCCCTATCTAAAGTCCCTCCATTCCTCCCATGCCCCTCCCCCCCACACACATTGCCATTATGAGTTAGCATCCTCATATCAAAGAAAACATTTGGCCTTTGGTTTGGGGGGATTGGCTTGCTTCGCTTAGCATTATATTCTCCAACTTCATTCATTTACCTGCAAATGCCCTGATTGTTTTATTCTCTTTTAATGCTGAGTAATGATCCACTGTGTATATACACCAAAGTTTCCCTATCCATTTATCTACTGAAGGGCATTTAAGTTGGTTCCGTAATTTAGCTATTGTGAATTGTGCTGCTGTAAACATTGATATTGCTGTGTCCCTGTAGTATGTGGTATTTAGATATAAACTGAGCAGTGAGATAGCTGGGTCAAATGGTGGTTCCACTCCAAGTTTTCCAAGGAACCTTTTGGTGTTGACTTCTAATTTCATTCCATTATAACCTGACAAAATGCAAGGAATTGTATTAAATTTTTATATTTGCTAAGAATTGCTTTGTGTCCTAAAATATAGTCTATTTTGGAGAAGGTTCCATGAGCTGCTGAGAAAAAAAAAGTGTATTCAGCTGTTGTAGCTGTTGTCGGATGACATATTCTTTAGATGTCTAGTAAATCCATTTGATTTATAACATTTTTCATGTCCAAAGAGACTTTACTGAGTTTATGTCTGGATGAATGTCCTAATGGCAAACCAGCAGGTTTATTCCTGCTTACCAACCTGGCAGCCGGTACAGGGGTTGGGGCAGCCAAAGTGGAATACCTTGCTGGGAAGAGACCTCTGTGGTATTTTTTCATACAGCAGGAATGTTAATACTTACTAGGGAGGGATGAGTCTCCTCTGCAAATCCAAAGAGCTTGAGGGAATCTGCATAGCCAAAATTCTAAGAGGCATTTTTTCAGGTTTCCCCAGACTACATTCCAGGATGCCAGATTTTCCAAACCACAGTCCTGACTTGAGTTTAACAGAATTGGCTTCACTAAACACTTAAATATCTTGGACCATCTGGACTCTAACCTTAAAGTTAGTCTGCTCCTCGGTTATGTATGCTATTTCTCTGAAAGAAATAATGATCTTTCTGTAATACCCCAAATATTCCCTCTGGCTCTAACACTTAGACTTTAGCAGTGTGTTAACCACACTGTTTCTCCATTACTACATAGTAATACCCTGCTACCTCCACTGTCCTTATAGGCATTGCCTTGCCCCACTCTCAATATGTATCTTTAAATAGTTTATATAAGCATTCCAAAAAGATGTTTCTCTCTTATAGCATGTTATTTTAAATCACATGCTTTTAAATCTTCAATAACTAGGTTGCTGCCATATTCCAGAGATTTTCATGCTATATATTCCACTCCTAATAGGGCCCTCCTAGAAAAACTGCCTTGCTAGGTTATGAGTAATGCTGTTTGGAGAGTATCTCAGTGAAGTTGATGGAGAGTTCCTACGTAAAGTTTGCTGTTAAAAGAACATCACACTTAGCAGAAATGTTCACACCTCTAGTGACCCAAGGTGATCCATCATTGGCTAGGAGTACCTCAGGAAGAATGTGGTCTATGAATGAAGATCACAATGGATCCAAAGGTATAGTAGTTGGAGACTGCCAGGCTATTATGCTGTCTTTATTAGCCTCTCTTAAAGGGAGACCTTATAGGGGAAATGACTCTGTGACATACAACCATGATAATTACCACCAAATTCCACTGTACCCACTGCACTTGAATATCTGTCCCTAGAGCAGGTGTACATATGGAGTGGGATGAATAAACTGATGGCAATTACAGAGCAGGAAGCCGTTAGCCTTTCTACAGAGGGTAAACAGTGCTAAGTCTGCCTGATGATTGACACTTTGGAGTGCCAAAGCAGTGCTATGAGAATTTCTAATTTCTCAAGAGAAGCCAGATTATTTTTCTCATCAAATATTTTGATAAGAGGTTAATTAAAATTCTTTAAAAGGCTGAAATAATAAATATAATTAAATAATAAATATTCAGTGCAAGTTTTTTCAAAACCATTTGAGTCAAACAATCAATTCTGAAATCATTTACAACTTTTATTTGTTATTAATAGCAGAGAACCAATTTTTTTTTACTTGTTATTTCCACATCTGGATAGGATGTATAAGTTTGCTGTCATTGTAAAAACTGGAAATAAATGGACAACTATAAAATAATAATGTTTTTAAAGCCTTCAGAGAACTGTCGATGCTAAAGAAGTTTAAAGGAACTAAACTGAAGAGGGAAATAAGATATTTTGAGGTGGGACATCTGGGTTTCCTATACCAGAGTATTACCTGAATCTGAGGATGGGCTAGCAGAGACCATTGATAATGTGAGGGGCCCTACTAGGTAAAGAAAAATAAGAATAGCTTTTAATTAATTTTGGTATAATGTATTGGAATCTGCAAAAAGTCATGTTGCAGAAGTAGTTCTCTCCATGTTATGAGTTTGCCCCTTGAGACTATGGCTAACTTCATGACTAAATGGTTAGGACTGGGTTAGAAAGATGGAGGACACAGTATCTTGACCACAAAGTCTTGATAGAAAAACTTACAACAAACCCAGGAAAGGACATTTCCTCAAGTAATTTGCAAACAGAAAGTAACTCAAACAAAGCTATAATGCCATCCCAATCTAATTCAACATCTGATTGGATCCAAGTGAAAAGCCTCTTAACATAGATTTCTGAAAAACTAAAGAGTTTTTTTGTTTTGTTTTGTTTTGTTTGAGGAAGAATAATACCTACTTTGAGGGAAGCTACCCATGAAAGGTGCATGGACCAGATTGGCATTGAAGCCACTGAGTGGGAAGATCTGTTATCTGGGGACTCACAGCAGCAATCCTGCTAGTGAATTGGCCCAATACATTGTGAACTCCCACCCAGCTCTGCCAAAGGTCCTGTGCAACACCAGAGATAAGCGTGACCTGCTAAGAACCAAACAACCTGCCTACCCTCACTTGTATCCTATGTTTCGTGAAGAAGCAAGCACGGAGATAAGGCTCCTCCCACAACTGATACCTACCAATCCACTTTGATCTGTAAATGAAGCAAGCTCGGCTCCAGCTTTGTCAGAAGCTGCACCCCTCTGGTCAGCTTGGCTCATCGCTGCCCCTGCTCTGAAACTATATTTCTGTGTCCTGTGGTTATTTCCCAGTACTATTTTTCTTAGCTTTTAATTCTCAGCCAGCCCATTCCTCCAGTGGGGAACACTTGCCCTTGCCCACGCGGGACATGTGGGAGACTACTTCAATCTAAAGGGTTCTTTCATATAGAGTGTTCACCAAATAATAAGTAAATGTGACCTACAATCAACCAAGGAGTCTCAAGAAGTAAAACCATCTGTGCTCCAGACACTAGAATAACAGAAAATATATTTAGAATACCTTTGTAAAAGTAAGAATAGAAGATGGAAAATATCAACAGAAAAAAATGAACCTTAAAATAAAAAGTTAAGTGGTGCTACAGCTAGTTCAGAAAATAAAACAGTAAATCTAGGATTTGGGATCCTAGTTGAACATACGGAGCAATAAAGGAGTTTGAGGACACTCAGAGGCCATCCAAATCAGTCCGAGTTCAGGCACCCAAGGTTAGGGGATCACCTTGCCTCTCCAGGTGGCCTTCTGCATGCCAGTTTAGGACCTAATTCTTTGTTACCACTTGCCAGTTATGCTCAGATACTAACAATATAGTGTGAATTTTGATAATTATTATTCTTCTGGTAATTTATGAATTTAAAATTTAAAAATTCTGTTTTTAGGAATTGAATAAAGCTCTTAATTTTTGAATAAAAATGCTAAATGTGAAAATTATGATATCTGAAATGAAAATTGTGCTTAACAAAAGAAGTGATAAGCACAAAAGACATGAACTGTGAACTTAAAGACACATCATCTAAACACAGAGTAAAGTGATTTTAAAATTATCATTTAGAATTGATACAACATTCGTGTTACTATTCAATATTTGTACATACTATGTTCTATTGCAATATACTTAATTGGGGTGGGAAGTAGAAATGTACTAAATAGTAAGTAATAATTCAAACCATAAACAAAATATTGAGAACTTTTGTTATGGGTTAGTGATATATTCTGCCACTTCCTAGCTTTTTTTGCCTTTCTGGATCTCAGTTTCCAATTCTATAAAACGTCATTATTAATGAAATGACGGTTTTATAGCATGGGAATGCAACTTATGGGGTTCAGAATGATTTTCAAGAAATTACCCATGCAAAGATAATTCCATATGCACTCTTTGTTAAAAAAAAAAAAAAAGATCTGCTTGAGAAAGCCTTATTCTTATTCTGGTAGTAATAACACAGGCTGCAGCTCTGTTTCACAGTAGCTGTTTCCTCACTTCAGAAAAGAAAAGCATGGTTCTTGCTTACCCCCTACTATATCGTGGCACATTGCGTAACTGGAAGTGGAAATACTTAAACAATGAATCTAAAAACAGGAAAAATTTAAAATGTTGTGTAACTGAACTCTAAAAACTAGGTAATAACTCTTTGCTAGTCAGATTATACCTAATCCACAGCAATCAATAAAATTTAAGAACCCTTGGAGCTGTGTGCTGCTTGATCTTTAATAATATTTTTCAATAACATAGCATAATATTTTACACATATACTAAAGAGAAACAAAAAAAAATTGATTGGCAGTTTAGTTCATATCTGTTTTTCTAAACTTTAGCGAGTTTGCTTAGTATTAATCTGTAACAACAACAAAAAAGCAATCATAGAATTGATGTTGAAAAATATTCTATCAAAAATGATAATGATTATGCAGAAATATGAGTTTTTCAAATTCTAACCATATTTTTATGGAAAAAAATATTTAACTATCAAACTTTGAATTTATTTAGGCTATTTTGATCACTTGTATTCTAACAAATGTAATATAATAAGAAGAAAAATTTTGATACCTAGAAATTTTGACTATGGTAAAAAAATTTTCTTTGACCAAAGAAGTTCTGAATTTTAATTTGCCTCAATATTTTTGTTAAAAATGGTGGGTAGGATGATCTAAAAGAGAATTTTATGCATTAAAGTTGTATTATTTAATATAAAATTTATGGGAAAATTGATTAAAAACACAAATCCAAGAAGAAAGAAAAATGAGAGAAAATTTCTAAATATTAAATAAGAATTTATTCATTTATTTTTAAATTGACAATGCTAAAATCACTACAGATTTTACATTGTTATATGTCACCATTGTATTTTTAATGTCGATATTTATAAAGTACTAGAAATTATACCCTCATATTATTTTAGCTTATTGTTTAAAAATAATTGTCAACTGAAACATGTATGAGGAAGGACACTATTTTTCCAAAAATTTAGATCACAAAATGCAAACATTTTGAAAATCATTAAACTAAATCCTAAGATTATTTCTTAGATGATGACTTCATGAATATGAAAATTACTCTCAATGATATTGCTATTATTATCTATATGTATGTTTAGCTGAAAAAAACTATTATGCTTTAATGATGTTATTTCAGAAAAGAAAAAAAAAAAACAATCAAACAAAACTGCCATAGGGATACATGTTTCTGAAAGGTGATACATTGTATGCGACAAGTTTCCATGATATAAGATTGAAAGAACTGTGCTGTTGAAGTTTAAGAAAAAGTAAAGCCTTGATTTGAACTCTCATGAGAAGGTTTCAGAAATTTTAGAGAAATGGAAGTTACTCTTCTGATATTTAGTTGTTTTAAATCCTGTTCAGCAATATTATACCTTCCCATTATGTGCCTTTACTTTTTCCTAATGTCCCCCAAGAGAATCTGGAAATATTGTGATTCCATTGGAACCAGCAAATTCTTCAGTCTATAAAGTCCCAAAGTTTCAAAATTTTTAAAAATATATTTTATTTAGAGATTATGAACTCATAATATTCCCGTCTCAGCCTCCCGAGCTGCTTGGATGACAAGTGTACACTACTGTGCCCCGTAGTTTTAGAATTTTTAAAAAGTAGTTGGTGGGGCTGAGGTTGTAGCTCAGTGATAGAGCACTTGCCTAGCATGTGTGAGGCACTGGGTTCAATTCTTAACACCATGTATAAATAAATAAAATAAAGATCCAACTAAGAAATAGACAACTAAGAAATGTATTAACATATATTTTCCTCAAAAAATATTTGGCTACATTAGCGAGTAAATACTTTTCTATTCCAAACTCTTGGAAAGATCAGAAAAAGAATACTTTGAAATGAAAAGGAAAAAAAAATCATTTCCCTTCTGTGTCAGTCAGCTTTCCAGTGCTATTAAAAAAAAAATACCTGAAATAAATCAACTTAGAAGAGAAGAGGTTTATTTCGACTTGTGGTCTCAGAGGTTTCAGTGCATAATCACTTAGCACTGATGGCTTGGGAGAGTGGTGGAGGATTGGAAACAGGTGGCAAAGGGGGCCTGTTCAACTCCTGGTAGCTGGGAAGCAAAAAAGAGAGGAAAAGACCAGGGTCCCAATATCCCCTTCAAGACTACATCCCCAGAGACCTAACTTCCTTCTATTAGTCCCCACCTCCTGAAGGTTCCACACCTCCCAATAGTGCCACAGGATGGAGACCATGCCTTCAGCACATGGACCCTTGGGCAGCATTCAATATCCAAATTACAGCATCTTCCTAAATAAATGCCATGTTTCTCATTATTTTGCTTGATGAACTATATTATAACATATTATTAATGGGTTTTGCTTAAGATTTAAAATATTGATGAACAGCATATTTCTGTAAAGCAGGATTTCCAAAGTAGATAAATGCCTCTGTTTAACACCAATTATAATTTTCTTTCTTAAGTGACTAACATGGAGCTCATAATTTAATTATATTGCTGCATTTTATAGAATATTTTTTTATTTAGAATTTTGTTTTTGTTTTTTCCATCTACTCTCTTCAGTTAGTAAGGGAGGTATCCTGAAAATTCACTAACACAGGAATTAGATGGGATGTTAGCAATATCCAACTCTATGTCCAGAGTTCTCTTAAATCATAAAACACATAAAATCTATAATTTCAGCCCTGAAGCATCACCGCAGAGGTTCTAAGATTAAAAGAACTCTGGGTAGGATTGGCTCCATTGTGGAAGGAAGACAGCACTTCTTATTTCATTTAGCAGGCCCAAGTCCCATACAAGAGGCAGTTTCTACCTACTTTGAACATTACAGGTGTGATATTTGGCTTCAGATATTTTTTATAACCTGTCTTCTTATTAATTCTCTATGATAACATAATCTTATACTTCAATAGATATTTTCAAAACTCAATCACCTTAGCAAAATGTCTTTTTAAAATTTCAAATCCCATAAAAAATATGAACTAGCACAGGAGGCTGAGCAGGAGGATTATGAATTCAAAGCCAGCCTCAGCAATTTAGGGAGTCCCTAATCAACTTAGCAAGACCCTGTCTCAAAATAAAAAAATAACCCAGCAACTCAGGAGACTGAGACAGGAGGATCACAAGTTCAAAGCCAGCCTCAGCCAAAAAAGAGGCGCTAAGCAACTCAGTGAAACCTTGTCTCTAAATAAAATACAAAATAGGGCTACGGATGTGGCTCAGTGGTCAAGTGTCCCTGAGTTCAATCTCCTATACCCAGATAATAATAAACAAATAAATAAAAAGGGCTGTGGATGTGGCTCTGTAGTTAAAAAATTATTGGTATTAAAAAAATTATATACATAATATATAATTCATTTGTTATTGTGTATACACTACTCCTTCAAAGGCTACATATGGCTGATGTCAGAATCACAAAGGCTTTTATTCATTTGTGCTTTTTATCAAAGTTATAACCATGATGTTCACTGGCTTTTTTATAAAATGCTGAGAAGAACAGAACTGAAAATTCTGGGAAGTGCTGACTTTTATTTCTAGTGTTTATAGGAATTTTTAAGAAAAATCATCCTAAGAATTTTAAATGAATGTATCTCTTTTATTTACCTTTCTTTTCTTTCTTTCTTTCTTCTTTTTCTTTTTTCCTTTAAGGAAACAACTCCATGGAATCACAAATTGAATTACTAATAAGAAACCCTAATCTGGTAAATATATCCCTCTCCAAGGAAATTAAACGGTTAAACTGTTTCAACAACATATACTTAAAAAAAAAACAACCACTTTATTATAATGCTTTGTTGCCCAGCCTGGCCTCAAACTCCTGGGCTCAAGTAATCCTCCTATATCAACATCCTGAGTAGCTAGAACTACAAGTGTGCACCACCATATATGGCACTCAACAGTATATATACTTTTATTCTCATTATGAACACTCTGGACCATAAATGCAATTTTAAAAAGTGTTCATTAATTCCTATCACCAAGGAAAAAAATTTTAAGTACATTCAGAAGAAAACTACTTCATGAAAATAGAAGGGAGCCCAGTAGAGTGGAGGAAGGGGACCAGGGAGAGAGAGGAGGGAAGGGAAAGGGGAGGACCTGGGGAATTAATTGATCTCATTATGTCATGCACATGTATGAATATGTAACAACAAAGCCTACTATCAAGTACAATTATAATACATCAATAAAAAGATATTCAAAGAGAAAAAGGGGGAAAATAAATAAATATAATAATGTTAGAGTTTTCTCAGTTCATAAAAAAAGCAAGCTACCAATAGTCCTTCCCACAAATCACTGAAAGCAATAATGCATTGACCCAATTAGAAAACATCTAAATACATATTCTGTTTATCTTTCCCATTTTTTCAAATTTTTATCACAATTATAATAAAAATAAACTGGAAAGATTTGCTTTCATTGATATAAATGAAATAATCAACGAAAAACCTTATGTTCAGGGTGTAGACAAGAAGGCTATGTGTACACATATGAATCCTTATTCTATCCATGAAATAAAGTTTTACTATGAACTGTAACACTGACTTTCTTTGTGGAATCATTTCACTCCTCTATAACTACAACTTCAAATTAAATGAGACAAGTTTTCTAATCAAAGAAAAAATGAAATTAAATGCATCTTGAAGTAGAGTGTGAGTAAGCCTATTGGTTTAGGGGGATGCTTCTATTTCAGATAAGTCCATTACCAATCCACAGGTGTCGTGTGTCCTCTCTGATACCAAAGGCTAGACTCACACTCATCTGGGGAAGGCACAAAATCAAAGGCAAGTTTGGTTTTTCTTATATGGAGTATTAAGCAAGACATTACCAAACTGTATGATCCACTTTAACCATTTGTCCACAAATATCTAGAAGATCCACTATAGATTACTAGATAAACTAATAGCCCTATGAAAATACTGTCGAGCTTATCAAATAAAATTAAACCTATTTGGCAAATTCTAATCAAGGCATACAATTCATGCAAAGATGGCTGTGGAGAGAGGCAGAGCTCTTACTGTGCTAGAAGAACATAAATGTGGGTAATGAGACACTTGAGTGTCATGTAAGTCAGCCACGAACTCAGCACTTTTCCTCTCTAGATTTCTGCTTCTCTATCCTCTAAAAGAAGAGCATAGTAAACTAGGAGGTTTGACAACATGCCACCCAAGCCACTCTGCAGAACTCTTCAACCAAGGGGGTGCATAACAACTGCTCCCCTTTTCCTTCATCAGGAACAATTGTTTTTCTAACAGTCTGGTATCCCTCTATCCTCTGAGGTAGTCTCAACCTCTGCATGTCGACTCTTTTTCTCTCCTCCCCACTGTTCCACACAAGAACAATGTAGACTTCTTGAGGAATATAGAAGCCATCTTATAACCATTTAGGAGAAGGACTTTTATAAAGGCTCTTAGGAAGTACTTACTGAATACTATGGAATCTAGGGATACTGAAAAATCAAAAGTTTCCATGATGAAACTCCCAGTTTTCCCTGACTAGTCTTCCATAGGGTAGGTAGGTTTTACCTCTAGGGGATACCTGATTTCCAGCCTCTGTTGACTATTAGGTGATCTTGGACTGCAGGGGAAGACACTGGCACAAATAAATCTGCATCTGGTGCTTCCCTCTGCTTACTACGCTGACTAGTTGACAGAGTCCATCTTAAACATGAGTTAAAGAAATAAGCAGAAATAGCAGATCAACAGTCATTCAGGATAGGTTCAGAAAACAAATATGAGGAGTAGGGTGGGAGGTGTGTATATGTGTGGGTGGGTGAGTGAGTTATTTTATAGAAATAAATTTAAGAAATAATAGAGAGGTCATACTATCTAGTGGTTAAAGTGAAATCTCTGGAATGAGAACACCTGGACTTGGATAACTTCACTGCTAATTATGAAACAATGGCCAAGTCACTTAACTTCTCCACACTTCATATCTAAAATCAGGATAAGAAAAATACCTACATAACAAGGTCCTTTAGCAGTTAAATTAATATATGGAAAGCAGTTGATCACCCCTAAAATACTCTCAAGTATTAATAGGCATTAAACAGAGACATGCCCTTAAACAAGGTCTTGCACATAGGAGACCTCTGTCATTTGTTTAATGATCTGCCATTGCTATCTTGAACTTCTTAATAATTTTTGACAAAAGGTTCTACATTTTCATTTTGTAGGGTGTTCTACAAATTATTTAGACAGTCATGAGTATTCACAGTAATACTGCAATATTTTCCCAATTCTATGAGAAATACCCATTTGCAACTCTATTGGAAATACTCACCAGGCTATTTTGTTAACTCTTGAAGGTAGAAAGTTTCATTTATTCCATATCTTCACAAAATAAACTCTCTTAGATGAGTCAACAAAACATAATACATTTTCTAAATTCCAAGAACTTATATAGGAAAACCACATGGTTTTTGAGATATGTCTTAGACATATTGAGATATGTCTTAATTATGATTATCTCTTGTCTTCCACCTAGTACCCATTCTCCAATAAGGGTAGACTCAAATTCTAAAATGTAGGGACAGAGGAACTTAAATGAAGGATACACTCAGGGACATAACAGTTGACATATCTCAGGATATGAGAATGGGATGTGGAAACATAGAGGTAAGATCCACTTTTCCAATCTTTCTTGTGTCATGGGACAGGAAGATTTCTGAAATTATTAGGATTGTGTTAGAAGTTCCAGTCGATTTTTTTTCTTTTTTTTATTGGTTGTTCAAAACATTACAAAGCTCTTGACATATCATATTTCATACATTAGATTCAAGTGGGTTATGAACTCCCATTTTTACCCCAATTACAGATTGCAGAATCACATCGGTTACACATCCACATTTTTACATGATGCCATATTCATGGCTGCTGTATTATGCTACCTTTCCTGTCCTCTATTATCCCCCCTCCCCTCCCCTACCATCTTCTCTCTCTACCCCATCTAATACAATTCATTTCTCTCCTTATTTTTTTCCCCATTCCACTCACAACCTCTTATATGTAATTTTGTGTAACAATGAGGGTATCCTTCCATTTCCATGCAATTTCCCTTTTCTCTCTCTTTCCCTCCCACCTCATGTCTCTGTTTAATGTTAGTCTTTTCCTCCTGCTCTTCCTCCCTGCTCTGTTCTTAGTTGCTCTCATTATATCAAAGAAGACATTTGGCATTTGTTTTTTAGGGATTGGCTAGCTTCACTTAGCATAATCTGCTCTAATGCCATCCATTTCCCTGCAAATTCCATGATTTTGTCATTTTTTAGTGCTGTATAATACTCCATTGTGTATACATGCCACATTTTTTTATCCATTCATCTATTGAAGAGCATCTGGGTTGGTTCCACAGTCTAGCTATTGTGAATTGTGCTGCTATGAACATCAATGTGGCAGTATCCCTGTAGTATGCTCTTTTAAGGTCTTCAGGGAAAAGTCTGAGAAGGGCAATAGCTGTGTCAAATGGTGGTTCCATTCCCAGCTTTCCCAGGAATCTCCATACTGCTTTCCAAATTGGCCACACCAATTTGCAGTCCAACCAGCAATGTACAAGTGTACCCTTTTCCCCACATCCTCGCCAGCACTTGTTGTTATTTCACTTCAAAATGGCTGCCAATCTTACTGGAGTGAGATGGTATCTTAGGGTGGTTTTGATTTCCATTTCTTTGACTGCTAGAGATGGTGAGCATTTTTTCATGTACTTGTTGATTGATTGTATGTCCTCCTCTGAGAAGTGTCTGTTCAGGTCTTTGGTCCATTTGTTGATTGGGTTATTTGTTTTCTTATTGTTTAATTTTTTGAGTTCTTTGTATACTCTGGATATTAGGGCTCTATCTGAAGTGTGAGGAGTAAAAATTTGTTCCCAGGATGTAGGCTCCCTATTTACCTCTCTTATTGTTTCTCTTGCTGAGAAAAAACTTTTTAGTTTGAGTAAGTCCCATTTGTTGATTCTAGTTATTAACTCTTGTGCTATGGGTGTGCTATTAAGGAATTTGGAGCCCGCCCCAACAATATGTAGATCGGAGCCAACTTTTTGTTCTATCAGGTGCAGAGTCTCTGATTTGATATCAAGCTCTTTGATTCATTTTGAGTTAACTTTTGTGCATGGCGAGAGAAAGGGATTCGGTTTCATTTTGTTGCATACGGATTTCCAGTTTTCCCAGCACCATTTGTTGAAGATACTATCCTCCCTCCATTGCATGCTTTTAGCCCCTTTATCAAATATGAGAAAGTTGTAATTTTGTGGATTGGTCTCTTTGTCCTCTATTCTGTACCATTGGTCCACCCGCCTGTTTTGGTACCAGTACCATGCTGTTTTTGTTACTATTGCTCTGTAGTACAGTTTGAAGTCTGGTATCGCTATACCGCCTGACTCACACTTCCTGCTTAGAATTGCTTTTGCTATTCTGGGTCTTTTGTTTTTCCATATGAATTTCATTATTGCTTTATCTATTTCTACAAGAAATGCCATTGGGATTTTGATTGGCATTGCGTTGAACCTATAGAGAACTTTGGGTAATATCGCCATTTTTATGATGTTAGTTCTTCCTATCCATGAACAGGGTATATTTTTCCATCTTCTAATGTCTTCTTCTATTTCTCTCTTTAGGGTTCTGTAGTTTTCATTGTATAAATCTTTCACCTCTTTTGTTAGGTTGATTCCCAAGTATTTTATTTTTTTTTTTGAGGATATTGTGAATGGGGTGGTTGTCCTCATTTCCATTTCAGAAGATTTGTCGCTGATATACAGGAATGCCTTTAATTTATGTGTGTTGATTTTATATCCTGCCACTTTGCTGAATTCATTTATTAACTCTAGTAGTTTCTTTGTAGACCCTTTTGGGTCTGTTAGATACAGTATCATATCATCCGCAAATAGTGATAATTTAAGTTCTTCTTTTCCTATTTTTATGCCTTTAATTTCTTTCGTCTATCTAATTGCTCTGGCCAGTGTTTCAAGAACTATATTGAGTAGAAGTGGTGATAGAGGGCATCCCTGTCTTGTTCCAGATTTTAGAGGGAATGCCTTCAGTTTTTCTCCATTCAGAATAATGCTAGCCTGAGGCTTAGCATATATAGCTTTTACAATGTTGAGGTAAGATCCTGTTATCCCTAGTTTTTCTAGTATTTTGAACATAAAGGGATGTTTTACTTTGTCAAATGCTTTTTCTGCATCTATCGAGATGATCATGTGGTTCTTATCTTTAAGTCTATTGATGTGGTGAATAACATTTATTGATTTCCGTATATTGAACCAGCCTTGCATCCCAGGGATGAATCCTACTTGATCATGGTGCACTAATTTTTTGATATGCTTTTGTATTCGATTCGCCAGGATTTTATTGAGGATTTTTGCATCTATGTTCATTAGAGATATTGGTCTGTAGTTTTCTTTCTTTGAAGTGTCTTTGTCTGGTTTCGTGATCAGGGTGATATTGGCCTCATAGAATGAATTTGGAAGATCTCCTTCTTTTTCTATTTCTTGAAATAACTTGAAAAGTATTGGTATTAATTCTTCTTTGAAGGTTTTGTAAAACTCCGCTGTATATCCATCTGGTCCAGGGCTTTTCTTGGTTGGTAGTCTTTTGATGGCTTCTTCTATTTCCTCCTTTGTTATTGGTCTGTTTAAATTGTGTGTATCTTCCTGACTCAATCTGGGCAAATCATATGACTTAAGAAATTTATCGATATCTTCACTATCTTCTATTTTATTGGAATACAGGGTTTCAAAATAATTTCTAATTATCTTCTGTATTTCTGTAGTGTCCGTTGTGATATTGCCTTTTTCATCCCATATGTTGGTAATTTGAGTTCTCTCTCTTCTTCTCTTCATTAGCATGGCTAAGGGTCTGTGGATCTTTTTAATTTTTCGAAGAACCAAATTTTAGTTTTATCAGTTTTTTCAATGGTTTTTTTTTGTTTCAATTTTGTTGGTTTCCACTCTGATTTTAATTATTTCTTGCCTTCTACTACATTTGCTGTTGTTTTGCTCTTCCTTTTCTAGGGTTTTGAGATGAAGTGTGAGTTCATTTATTTGTTGGTTTTTTCTTTTATTGAGGAATGAACTCCAGGCAATGAATTTCCCTCTTAAAACTGCTTTCATTGTGTCCCATAGATTCCGATATGTTGTGTCTGTATTTTCATTTATCTCTAAGAATTTTTTTATTTCCTCCTTTATGTCTTCTGTAAAACATTGATCATTCAGTAACATATTGTTCATTTTCCAGGTGATGCAGGATTTTTTCTTCCTTCTTTTATCATTGATTTCCAGTTTCATTCCATTATGATCAGATAAGATGCATGGCATTATCTCCACACCTTTATATTTACTAAGAGTTGCCCTATGGCATAATACATAGTCTATCTTTGAGAAGGATCCATGTGCTGCTGAGAAGAGCGTGTATCCACTTGATGATGGTTGATATATTCTATATATGTCAGTTAAGTCTAGGTTATTAATTGTGTTATTGAGTACTATAGTTTCTTTATTCAGTTTTTGTCTGTTGGATCTGTCCAATGGAGAGAGCGGTGTGTTGAAGTCACCAATAATTATTGTGTTGTGGTCTATTTGACTCTTGAACTTGAGGAGAGTTTGTTTTATGAACGTTGCAGCACCATTGTTTGGTGCATACATATTGATAATTGTTATGTCTTGTTGGTGGATGGTTCCTTTTAACAGTATATAGTGGCCTTCTTTATCCCTTTTGATTAACTTAGGGTTGAAGTTGATTTTATTTGATATGAGTATAGCCACTCCTGCTTGCTTCCGAGGACCATGTGAGTGGTATGATTTTTCCTAGCCTTTCACTTTCAACCTGTGAATGTCTTTTCCTATCATATGAGTCTCCTGGAGGCAGCATATTGTTGGATTTGTTTTTTTAATCCAGGTTACTAGCCTTTGTCTCTTGATTGGTGAATTTAAGCCATTAACGTTTAAGGTTACTATTGATATATTGTTTGTACTTCCAGTCATGTTTATTTATTTATTTATTTTAATATGGCTCATTTTTCCTTTTTGGTTATATTTTTTTGTTCTTCCCTTTACTGAGTTACCTCCCAATGTTAGTTTCGGGTGCTGTTTTTCAATTCCTCTTCTTGTAGTGTTTTGCTCAAAATGCCTTGCAGTGCTGGTTTTCAGGCTGAGAATTCTTTTAACTTTTGTTTATCGTGAAATATTTTAATTTCATTGTCAAATCTGAAGCTTAATTTTGCTGGATACAGTATTCTTGGTTGGAATCCATTATTTTTCAGTGTTTGAAATACGTTGTTCCAGGATCTTCTTGCTTTCAACGTCTGTGATGAAAAATCTGCGGTTAACCTAATTGGTTTACCCCTGAATGTAATCTGCCTCCTTTCTCTCGTAGCTTTTAATATTCTCTCCTTATTCTGTATGTTGGATATCTTCATAATTATGTGTCTTGGAGTTGGTCTATTACGGTTTTGTATGTTTGGGGTCCTGTAGGCTTCCAGGATTTGGCAATCCATTCCATCTTTCATATCTGGGAAGTTTTCTAGGATTATTTCCTTCAGTAGATTATTCATTCCTTTGGTTTGAACCTCTATACCTTCTTCTATCCCGATGACTCTCAAGTTTTTTTTTTTTTATAACATCCCATATCTCTTGGATAGATTGCTGGTGATTTCTTAGCATCCTTTCTGTGTTGACTATATTCTTTTCAAGTTGATACACTTTGTCTTCATTATCAGATGTTCTGACTTCTATTTGATCTAGTCTATTTGTAATATTCTCATTTGAGTTTTTAATTTGGTTTATGGTGTCTTGCATTTCTAGGATTACTGTTTGATTTTTTTTTTAATCTCTATCTCCTGGTATAGCTCATTCTTTGCCATTTGAATTTGCCTATTTAATTCGTTTTCAAAGTATACTTTCATTGTTTGGACTTGCTGTCTAATGTCTTCTCTAAGATTCTGTTCCATCTGAGTTAGGTATGCCTTGAGTTCTTTCTCTGTCCATTTTTCTGAAGCCTCTAGTTTCTCCTGTGAATTTAATTTGTCCTGCATTGTTTGTAATCCTTTTTTCCCTTGTTTTTTCATGGTGCTCACGTTGCTTTCCCACTCTGTTTGACTGCTGTGTTTCTGTTTTCTTCTTTAAATTTGTTTTGGTTTTTATAGTTTCAATATCTCTCCTTTGTGTTGGGAGACAATGTTTAGAGATTTTGGATTTAATTGTGAATTAAGGTAAATTCATTAGTTTCATTAGAGGCCTACAGAATTTGATGGCATGTATAGAATTGAGGTTTGAACTTAGGATTTTATGTTGAGGTCGGGCGCTTTGATGGTATGGAGGTTAGTATATGTTAGCTTTTTGGGGGGGTTGCTCCAATGCAGGCGGATAGTAACAAGAGAATAGACAGGAGTAGTTGGGGGTAGTTAAGGGCTTAGGCGGACTATAGAACGATTCGTAGTATTCATCTATTTGCATTTCGTAAGTTGTACGTAATCTGGGTGGTCATGCTTAAGAGGAAAGATGGGGAAAAGGTAAGGAAGCAAACCAAGAAAGAGAGAGGGAGAGAGGAAAGAAGGAGAAAAGAATAGAAAAGAAAAGGAAATGATAATAAAAAAATAATAATAAAATTCAGTAAAATAAAAATTACATTTAAAAAATAATAGTATAATTGTAGAAAAGAAAAAAAAATTAAAATTAAAAAATTTTTTAAAAATTAAAAGAAAAAAGGGACACTGTTAGGCTTCTATTTTCTTGGCTTCCAGTAGGTGGTGCTGTGCCTTCCGGGCCAAGATTTTGCCCTCAGGCTGTAGGAAACAATCCGTGTGAGGCCGCTCCCTCCTCCCCCCACTAGTGTCATTCAAAACCTGTTAGCTTAGGTTTATTCCTGGTTTCTAGTGCCCTGGCTTCTCGTGTCAGCCAGGCCTTTCCTAGTGTGATACCTCTCGGCAGTTCAAACTGCACTTTGTGCCTGCAGTTTCCTGGACATGGAGCACGGCTTTTGGGAACCAGCACCTTATTATTTTGATTCCCTCCGCTGCCCCTCCTCCTAGAGCTGGCGAAACAGTTTTCGTTCTGGCCGCTGGTGGGAGGGAGGAGTTGGGGATCAGGTGCCTTTACCTTTCCCCCACGCCTCTACTCACGCTCACTCTGTTAATCATGCCCCCGGAAAGCTGGGGAGAGATTTTATGTGATTTCCCCATTGTATGGGGGATGGTCAAGATGTCACAGACCTGTTCTATCTCTGAATGAGCTGTGATCAGTCGAAAACTGGCAATGGTGACGTCAGCTCTCCAAGATGGTGGCCGCTGGCTTCCTTGGTGGTCTGACCGGTGTGGAGAACAGAACTGGACTGCTTCCTTCCCCCATTTCAAACCCAGAATTCAGCACTGAGCACAGTGAGGGCACAGCCGGCAGGAGCCCGCAGAATCAGCAGAGCTGTATCTCTGCGTTGCTAGCTTGCCCGTTTCTAGGGACGCTATTTCCCGGCGCGCACTGCAGTCTCTAGCAGCGGGGCGAGCCGCTGAATAAGCAGCTTGAATCTCCGGGCAGACAATTCTCTCATGGTTGAGCCCCAGTAGCCAATTCTCAGGCGATGGAAACCCTTCCTCTAGGTTTCGGTGCACCCCAATTTTGCTGGAACTTCCTAACAAGATAGCTTTTGGCCGTTCTAACTCGTCATTCACCCGCGCAGTGACGCGGTACACAGGGGTGATGCACTCCATTCGCCGCCATCTTCCAGTTCCAGTGGATTAACAAACTCAGAATCCTTCCTGGATATTTTGGCTAAGTCAGATAACCATCACCAGATTGCACCAAAATATAGCACAGATTTGATAATGAGTTCCACCTCCAGCTCAGAACTTGAGGTTTACCACAACTTGAGTTCATGTAGCTCATTCATTTCATTAATCTTACAATACACTAATCTATTTAATTAATATCACAATAATCTGTCTTGGCTCCCAGTTTATTTCATTTGGTGAAGACTTCATAACTAGATAAATAAAAAAACAACAAAAAGAAATTGATGAAAAACAAGTTACAATTGAGTGACTTCTTTAAATGTGTGCCACAGAACATAATCCTATAAGATATATAGTTTTTAAGTAGTACATACTATATTCTTTTGTTTCAAGATTAACATTAGCCAATAAAATACTAAAAGCCTTGATAATTTTTATAGCAAATGAAGCTATTTAATTGTGGCTAAGCCATGTATTTTCAAATTAAACTAATAAACATTCTCAAACATTAATTTTTTGGCAGAAAATATATATAAGAATACTAATATAATTATCAAAAGATATGAAAGTTTAGACACAGAAAGACCTGTGTGGCCTGGGAAAGTAAAAAAAAAGCATTCAAGTCTAATATTTTGTATTTCTGTCACTTTAATTCTTTTGTGGAACAAGATATATTTTGTCATAGTCACCAAAACTTTGAATTCAACAAAACATTTAAAAATAGCATTTTTTATATTTTATGTGGAGAAATTTTACTAATTTTACATGGGGGTGAGGGAGCATTCTTGTCATGTATCACATAGAAAAAAAAAGAATAAATTTTCCTATAGATATTTCTGTTTCATTCTTCCCACTTAAAGTGCTTCTCCTAACCCATCCCTTTAGTTTCTTCTTACTCATCCTACACAAACTTCCAAGAAACACCCCCACTTGTGTTGAATAGCTCAGCTCTTCCCTAAACTTACTAATCCCTTTCTACAAAAGTATACTAGACACTCAGGCAGCGCATAGAGATTGTTATGGTTTGGATATGAGGTGTCCCCCAAAAGCTCATGTGAGACAATGCAAGAAGATTTGGAGGAACAATTATTGGGCTACAGCCTTAACCTAATCAGTGAATTAATCCCTGATTGAATTAATTTAGTTGTAACTGGAGGTGTGGCTGGAGGAAGTGGTTCATTGGGGGCGTGGCTGTGGTATATATTTTGTATCTGGAGAATGGAGTCTCTCTCTCTCTCTCTGCTTTCTGATCATCATGTGAGCTGCTTTCCTTTGCTATATTCTTCCTCCATGATGTTCTGCCTCACCTCGAGCTCTGATGAATGGAGCCAGCATTCTATGGATTAAGACATTTGAAACTGTGAGCCCTCAAGTAAACTTTTCCTCCTAAAATTGTTCTAGTCAAATTCTTTAGTCACAGCAGCAGAAAAGCTGACTAAAACAGGGATCATCTGTCCTTCTTCATGCAAGCCCCTCCATGTTTGTCTCCCTATATAATTGGCTTATCAAAGTATTTGCTTCAACTCTCAGCTGCAAACACCTATTACAAAGAAAGTAAGATTCCTTTTGATATAAATATATTTTATATATATGGAGATATATGTGTGTGTGTGTGTGTGTGTGTGTGTGTGTGTGTATATATATATATATATATAGAGAGAGAGAGAGAGAGAGAAGAGTGATAACTTGACCTGAGGATATTCCAGGCCATTATGGAGAGAACTGAAGTGGGCCAGGGGACTAATGACTATTTAATGTGTGTATCTATTTTTAAAACACTAATATCATATTATATACCAGGCATTGCTTTTAAATGCTTTACAAAAATCAACTCATTTGAATCCTGCAAATCTCAACTGCAATCCCAAAAGGCAGTATCTGGGCTTCAGCACAATTCTTCTCATCACTCAATGTCTAAATTAGGACCTTTTCCAGAGTTCTGCTGGCAAAGTCAGAGGCAGCTCCCTTTGTTTACATTCCCCACTGCATCTCCCTAAATTCCTTCATGGGTCTGTAGTTGCCCCAAAATGATCCATAACTTAACATTGGCTTCCCTAGGAGCTCAGTCCTTAGACTGAGTTTTCTCTCTACTTATATGTTAGGGTCTGTAAACAAGTCAAGATGGCACCTGGCATTTTGCCAGAGGGAGTGGTTTGTGAAGTAACACCAGTGAGCCATTAAGTATGGAGATTCCTTATTGGTTGACTGCTGTATCTAGTTTATGTTAATTAAGATAAGCTGTGTGGAATGTATATATACCCCTCCTGTCCTACAATAAATGGCTCCCACTCCTGCTGTATCAATGTACACAAGTTGTTCGTCACCCTCCTGGTTATTTTGCTGCAACCGGACTGCGGCACTTATACTCACTTTCTTGGTAATTTCATCAACTTATTTGGTATTGAATATTTATGGCTTCCTTCTTACAACTCATGAAGAAACCTTTCCTCAGAATCCTGGTTTCATTCAACTTCCTTCTTTACGCATTCAGTTAAAATACTATTTCTAGTTTAAAGATACAAAACTGAACTTGTAATCTTTCCCATAGATGGTGTATCCCATAGTCTTTTCCCTCTCATTAATGGAAACTCTACTCTGTTGGTTGCTCAGGTCAAAAACCCTTGGAGTCATCCTTGACTTCTGCCCCTCACACTACTCATTGGTCTATCAGAAAATTATATTGGCTCTAGGTTATAAATGCATCCATAATTCAATCTCTTCATTCAGTCTTCAACCAACAATCATAGTTCATACCATTGCCATCTCTCACCTAAATTATTGCAGTAGTTTCCTAACTGTTCTCCTTATTTCCCCCATTGTTTTCCTCTATCTATTCTCAAAACAGCATCCAAAGTGATCTTTTTTTAAGTATCAGTCACATGTCACCCCTTCTACCAAACAAAAACCAAAGTTCCCATTCTCTGACCTAATCTCTCTGACTCTCCTTCTCACTCATGCTCCATTAATCACAGACACACAAGTCAAACTTCCTCTTCACAATGTAATCCCTGGAAATCCTCTCTGTATGAAATATTACTCCTCTGCATATCTGTATGCTCACTCCCTATCTTTCTTCAGATCTTTTCTCAAATGTCTGCATCTTGATGAGGTTTGACAAATCCAACGTTTCCATCTCTCTTACTTACTCCAAATTTCCATGGCATTTTTATCTCTTAACCCACTCATACATTGATTTTTGTCTTCCACTCTCTATGCAAGCTTTTTAATAAGTGACAATTTCTGGTTCACTGAATCTGTAATAAGAAATTTTAAAATGTTGGGTTTTATATTATCTTTTGGGTTCACTGCCATCCTCATGAAATCTTGAGAGTGACAAGATCCATGAGATAGTCATTTACATGGCAATTTGCTTCTTGATGAAAACAAAAATTTTCAAAGAAATTGTCTCTTCAAAACCAGATTTTCAAGTAGCAATTTTTTCTTTCTTTCTTCTAAACAAATTAGTCATATATGCTCAGAAAAAAACAGAATTATTAAAGCCACAACTTAAATTTTGGTAGCTTTTACTGGTGTTGTGAATATTTAATTTAGTAGCATCAAATGTGATTATTACAACATTTACAATATTATGGCAGTGTAAGTAATGTGATATTCAGACTGCATTTTAAACTCTGTTTAAAAAGATAGCTCAGGATGTGGTTCTGTGGTAGAGTGCTTGCTTTGAAAGCAAGAAGCCCTGAATTTGATCCCTAGCACTACAAAACATAAAGAAAGAGGAAAAGGAATGGAATAGGGCTTGTTTCTGAAATTTCCAAAGACTAGAAAGTTGATATCTGAATCAACAGAATAAAGTCATTGAGTAATATTATCATTGTTGAAGTCTGAAATTTGAAAGTCAACCAGCAGTAATGAGAACAGATGATAAAACACACAATTTACTCTATGATAGACCCACTGAGTGTATGCTGTTCAGTACTTTGTGACCAACAGAGTGCCCAAATTAAAACTATTTCAATCAAAATGATAAAATAGTTTTTATATTCAAAAGTCAATTTCTCTGAAGGATCATTAAGTTTAATGGAAACAGTCATTTGACATTAAAGAACAATATGCATGAGCTTTTTTGAATATGTCTTTCATAAGCTATGCCCCAAAAGCCTTATGAAATAAAATGAGAAAAATAATTAAATAATAGAATGGATAATCATATGAATTATGTAAAGTAGTGCAAAGCCATTACACAGTGAGTAAATTTAAGTCATTCATTCACCAATTATGAAAGAAAGCAATTAAGGGAATAGATGAGAGGAAAGTATATTTTCAGATAAAGTTGAAAAGCAAAAAACAAGTTGACAAAATGTGCTTAACGGCTTCTTGATATTAATACAGAATCCGTCTACTAAGGAATAAATGATGGCAGGGTCTTTATATGCTCAAAATAAGAATATAGGAATATTCAGATCTTAATAGGTTAAAATGTTCACCAGATGGTATGGTCAGCTTTTTTTGTTACTGTGACCAAGAACAAGTTTAGAGGAGAAAAAGTTTATTTGGGGCTCACAATTTCAGAAGGCTCAACCCATAGATGGCTTCATTCCTCAGGGCTTGAGGTAAGGTAGAACATCATGGCAAGAATTATGGTGGAGGAAGGCAGCTGGAAACATGGCACCAGGAAGCAGAGAGAGAGTTCCACTCACCACAGACAAAATATAAGCCCCAAATGCACACCCCTGGTGACCTATGTCCTCCAGCCACACCCTACCTGCCTACACTTACCACTCCATTAATCCCCATCAGGAAGTAATGCATTGATTAAGTTAAGACTCTCGTAACCCAGACATTTCACCTCTAAACTTTCTTGTATTGCTCACACATTAGCTTTTGGAGGGACATCTCTTGTCTAAACCATAACACTAGATCTAAATTAATGAGTTTAGCAGCTCCAAACTTTTTCTTTCTTTCTTTTTTCTTTTTTTTTTTTTTTTTTGCACTCTTAATTTTGGTTTATTCTCCTTATTTTTCTTTTTTTTACCAATGTTTTCTTCCTAATTATTGTTTTTTCAGTTTCCCTATTGTGTTATATTTTTAATATCTCAAGCTCTTGCTCTCAGGCCTTCTTTTCTTTTTGTCTTCTCTTTCCTATTGTATTGCTTTTCTGAAAGAATTTTCTTAAATTCTTTCTCAATTCACAAAGGATAATATCAAATGAAAAGTTATAAAAGTCCTTCCGCATTTTAATACTAGTTCTTGCAAAGTTATTTTTAACAAAATCGTTATTAATTATGTCAGCTTTGTATCATTAGTCGGTTTATTTTAATTGGGTATTTGCTAAGATAACCCTAGATAAAGATGAAATAATTCTCTACAACATGAATTTCTCTTGCACTGTTGCCACCAATGGTCAGTAGCCAGAAAAATAAAATACATTAAGAATTATGTTTTTAACATCCCAAACAAGTACTACTGATATCGTTAGTAAATAACCCAAATAAATTTTCCAACAGATATGTCGTTCTTCTGATTACATTTTGGAGAACTGAAAATTCTTCAAAGAGGGTATCTTAGCAAGACAGTATTGTGTAATAGAAACATAATTTAGATGAAGTTTAGGCTTTCAAAAGTCACTAACACCAATGGAAAAATCAATATTCAATGTTTCTATGTCTATAATATAAAATTTCTATGTTGCTTTTAAAGTATTTCTATTTTTTTAAGAAGCAGCAGCAGTCTTGGATCCAAGAAAGTTTAACCAGGTAAATTTATACATTACAAGTCTTAAAACTAGAAACCATATTATTAACTGTGAAACTATGTAATTAGTTTCTTTATGAGTCTTCAATTTTTTGCTAGATAAAATTAAAACTGCCACCAAAAATTGAGGCCATTATGAACATGACAGGTCATTTGTTGAGAAAAAGGTTATGTAGAAATAGCATCTGATAATTTGTTGAAAATATTAGCATATAGATGGCTGTAGAATGTGTGAAGTATTATTAGAAGAATTTTAATCAAAATTTTTTGCAATATAAGTCAAATATAGTTCTATTCCAAATGTAGTTAGCTCCTTAGCCCTAATAGCAAGTATGACGTGCATTTACCTAAAAACAAATTCATGAAAAATTCACAATTGTGCCAATTTTTAAAGTCACAAGAAGAAAGATACATATATATAACATCTATAACAACAAAGAATAAAAAATATTCTCTTTCCACACAGAGTTAAATTAACATCTTTTTTCAAGAACACTAGTAGCTTATCCTACCCTTTCTTAATTGATAAGAGTGTTTTCTATCACTATGGAGGTTGTGAATTCTAAGTGTGGCCTATTGACTCTGTATCTCTTCTTATAAACCAGACTCCAGGCATCTTTCAGTCTTTCAAATTGTCCTAGTATATAGAAAAACACACAGAAAAAAAAAAAAAAAAACATAACCAAGTGTCCACATTCAAAGTGCTGAACAATTCTGAAATGTATGTTTCCTACCTCTTTTCTTTAAATTATCCAGTTCATCTATCTATTCAGTACTTTTGCAAAAACTCAATAATAGTAGCTACAGTATTGGTAATACGACACTCCAGGACCTTTAGATGGACAATAGCCAGTTTGTTTGAGCAAGTTATAGCAACCTGTTAGATATAACTTCAAAGATGTAAATGTAATGTTAACAATGAAATACCATTTCCAGGAAGATAGTGGGCCAGAGGGAGGCAGCATTCTGTGTCGCTCCGTGATCCAGATCTCTAGTTGGAATACTGCATCTATGAGAGTGTTAAAGGACCCCTATTCATTGACTTCTGCAGAAATCACCAGTGCTGTGACCCCTGCACAGGGCTCCGAGTCTCAGCATTCAAGTAGGACTCTGGACTCCTGGCTCCCAAAACCGAAAGCCCAGAGTTCTAGCCCACGCTCGGCTCACTTAGCAGAATCACCTATCAGCACCTCTGCAGAACTCTTAGACTTCACTCCTCTCCCATGCAGGTCACTCGGCTGCTACCTAACCACAGCATAAGGCCATCACTCGGCTTCCCTCACTTCACCAGACACCCCAGCGCTGCAAGCAGACTGCCTCCATCTTGAGACCACCTTTCTCGCCATATTTGGTGGTGGGCAGCTCCCAGATCGGATCTCCATTGGGCCAGGTTCCAGGTTTCCAACTCCCCATCTCCCCAGAGGCAATAACTCAACACAGTTACTACCCAACACAAAAACAGCTCTCAGTTGGACAGGTGTACAATGCGACTAGGGTACCGCCCACCTGGTATGAGCCTAGATGTAAGAGGTCCCACAATTGGGAACTGCTAAGGGAGAGGGAGACATGGCTATAGTTTGGAGCCTAATAGAGAGACCAGGAACTGGGAAATCTCCAGGCAAGATAGGGAGATAGTACTGGGCGCACAAGTCATATGAGCAAGCAGTCTCAAAAAGAGACCTGTGAGGTGCAGTCTCCCTGCAGGGACTGGCAGGTGGCACTCCCCCGCTTCCAGGTGCCCTACACCAGGACCACTCTTCCCATCCTGGCATCATCCTGAGGGCAGAGACACAGGCTTATAACAGACAACTCCACCCTATTGCATGAGAAGAGAAGCAGGAAAGAAATGGATCCCTAAAACTAGCAACAACCCTGGTTTCTTCCTTCAAATATATTTTTTTTTCTCTTTCTCTTTTAACCTTCTATCCTCTGGTCCTCACATCCCCCAACATATGTGAAACCAAGAACTTTGTATGAAATAGGATTTTGAGGACTGAGTCCTCTGAATAATATAATATAGAGGTGTTGTATATGCCCATTTTTTTTCTTTTCATTTTTCTTCTTTCATTTTTATTTCCCCCTCCAAATTTTACTATTTTAACATCCTGTATATATATGTGTGTGTGTGTGTGTGTGTGTGTGAAAAATTGAAGGCATTCCCTCTAAAAACTGGAATAAGACAAGGATGCCCTCTTTCACCACTTCTATTCAACATAGTTCTTGAAACCCTGGCCAGAGCAAGTAGACAAAAGAAATTAAAAGGATATGTAGCACTCACTCGCCACAGATGGTCTGCCTTGCCGCGTGCACTCCCTGCCAGACGCCCCACAGAAATGCTTCGACTACCCACAGTCCTTCGTCAGATGAGACCAGTGTCTAGGGGACTGGCTCCTCATCTCACTCGGGCTTATGCCAAAGATGTAAAATTTGGTGCAGATGCCCGAGCCTTAATGCTTCAAGGTGTAGACCTTTTAGCTGTAGCTGTTACAATGGGGCCAAAGGGAAGAAAGGTAATTATTGAACAGAGTTGGGGAAGTCCCAAAGTAACAAAAGATGGTGTGACTGTTGCAAAGTCAATTGATTTAAAGAAAAATACAAAAAATATTGGAGCTAAACTTGTTCAAGATGTTGCCAATAATACAAATGAAGAGGCCGGGGATGGCACCACCACTGCTACTGTACTGGCACACTCTATTGCCAAAGAAGGCTTCGAGAAGATTAGCAAAGGTGCTAATCCAGTGGAAATCAGGAGAGGTGTGATGTTAGCTGTTGATGCTGTAATTGCTGAACTCAAGAAGCAGTCTAAACCTGTGACAACCCCTGAAGAAATTGCTCAGGTTGCTACCATTTCTGCAAATGGAGACAAAGAAATTGGCAACATTATTTCTGGTGCAATGAAAAAGGTTGGAAGAAAGGGTGTGATCACAGTAAAGGATGGAAAAACACTTGAGGATGAATTAGAAATTATTGAAGGCGTGAAGTTTGATAGAGGCTATATCTCTCCATACTTTATTAATACATCAAGAGGCAGAAATGTGAATTCCAGGATGCTTATGTTCTGTTGAGTGAAAAGAAAATTTCTAGCATCCAGTCCATTGTACCTGCTCTTGAAATTGCCAATGCTCACCACAAACCATTGGTCATAATTGCTGAAGATGTTGATGGAGAATCTCTAAGTACACTTGTTTTGAATAGGCTAAAAGTTGGTCTTCAGGTTGTGGCAGTTAAAGCTCCAGGTTTTGGTGACAACAGAAAGAACCAACTTAAAGATATGGCTATTGCTACTGGTGGTGCAGTGTTTGGTGAGGAGGTTTTGACCCTAAATATTGAAGATGTTCAGCCTCCATGATTTAGGAAAAGTTGGAGAAGTCATTGTCACCAAAGATGATGCCATGCTTTTGAAAGGAAAAGGTGATGAAGCTCAAATTGAAAAGCATATTCAAGAAATCACAGAGCAATTAGAAACCACAAATAGTGAATATGAAAAGGAAAAACTGAATGAACGACTGGCAAAACTTTCAGATGGAGTAGCTGGGCTGAAGGTTGGTGGGACAAGTAACGTTGAAGTGAATGAAAAGAAAGACAAAGTTACAGATGCCCTCAATGCTACAAGAGCTGCCGTTGAAGAAGACATTGTTCTGGGTGGGGGAATGTGCTCTGCTTCGGTGCATTCCAGCCTTGGACTCACTAACTCCAGCTAATGAGGATCAGAAAATTGGTATAGAAATCATTAAAAAAAAAACAACACTTAAAATTCCTGCAATGACCATTGCTAAGAATGCAGGTGTTGAAGGCTCTTTGATAGTTGAGAAAATTCTGCAGAGTTCCTCAGAAGTTGGCTATGATGCTATGCTTGGAGATTTTGTGAATATGGTAGAAAAAGGACTCATTGGTCCAACAAAGGTTTTAAGAACTGCCTTACTGGATGCTGCCGGTATTGCTTCTCTGTTAAGTACAGCAGAAGTCATAGTCACAGAAATTCCTAAAGAAGAAAAGGACCCTGGAATGGGCACAATGGGTGGAATGGGAAGTGGTATGGGAGGTGGCATGTTCTAATTCTCAGAAAAGTGCTTTACCATTATTAATGAACTGTGACAGGAAGCTCAAGGCTAGGTTCCTCACCAATAACTTCAGAGAAGTCAGTTGAAGAGAATGACTGAAGAAAAGGCTGGTTGATGTTTAATAAAATCACTATAACCATCAGTTACTGGTTTCAGTTGACAGTATATAATGGTTTACTGCTGTCATTGTCTATGCCTACAGATAATTTATTTTGTATTTTTGAATAAAGACATTAGTACATTCCTGATACTGGGTGCAAGAGCCTTGTACCAATGCACTGCTTTCAACTTAAATCACAAGGCATTTACTACTATCCTGCTAAAACCAGGATTTTAGTACTTGCCATAACCAGATGAGAAGTTCAGAAGCAGCCTTTCTATGGAGAATAATTGTGTACAAACTAGAGAAATATCCAATTATGTGACAACCTTTGTGTAATAAAAATTTGTTTAAAGTTAAAAAAGGATATGTATAGGAAAAGAAGAACTGAAATTAGCACTATTTGCTGACAATATGATTCTATACCTAGAAAACCCAAAAAGCTCCACCAGAATACTTCTAGAACTAGTAAATGAATTCAGCAATGTAGCAGGATACAAAATCAACATGCATAAATCAAAGGCATTTCTGTATATCAGTGAAATATCCTCTAAGAGGGAAATGAGGAAAACTACCCCATTTACAATAGATTCAAAAAAAAATAGGATACTTGGAAATCAACTTAACAAAAGAGGTGAAAGATCTATACAATGAAAACTACAGAACTCTAAAGAAGGAAATCAAACAAAACTTTAGAAGATGGAAAGATCCCCTTTGCTCTTGGATAGGCAGAATTAATATTATTAAAATGACCATACTTCCAAAAGTACTATACAGATTTAATGCAATTCTGATCAAAATCCCAATGACATTCCTCAAAGAAATAGAAAAATCAATCATGAAATTCATTTGGAAAAATAAGAGACCCAGAATAGCTAAAGCAATCCTTAGCAAGAAGAGTGAAGCAGGTGACATCACTATACCAGACCTTAAACTATACTACAGAGGAATAGTAACAAAAACAGCATGGTATTGGCACCAAAACTGACTGGTAGACCAATGGTACAGAATAGAGGACACAGAGACTAACCCACAGAACTACAATTATCTTATATTAGACAAAGGTGTCAAGAACAGAGAAAAGGTAGCCTCTTCAACAAATGGTGCTGGGAAAACTGGAAATCCATATGTAGCAAAATGAAATTAAACCCCTATCTCTCACCATGCACAAAACTCAACTCAAAATGGATCAGGAATATAACCAGAAACCCTGCATCTAATAGAAGAAAAAGTAGGCCCTAATCTCTATCATGTGGGATTAGGCCCCAACTTCCTTAATAAGACACCTGTGGCATAAGAATTAAAATCAAGAATCAATAAATGGTATGGATTTAAACTAAAAAGTTTCTTCTCAGCAAAAGAAACAATCTGTGTGGTGAATAGAGAGCCTACATCTTGGGAGCAAATCTTTATCCCTTACACATCAGATAGAGCACTAATCTCTAGGGTATATAAAGAACTCAAAAAGCTAAGCACCAAAAAACCAAATAACCCAATCAATAAATGGGCCAAGGAACTGAAAAGATACTTCTAAGAAGAGGATATACAATCAATCATCAAATATATGAAAAAATGTTCATCATTACTAGCAATTAGAGAAATGCAAATCAAAATCACTCTTAAGATATCATCTCACTCCAGTCAGAATGGCAGCTATTATGAAGACAAACAACAATAAATGTTGGTGAGGATGTGTTGGAAATGGTACGCTCATACATTGCTGGTGGAACTGCAAATTGGTGCAGCCAATATGGAAAGTAGTATGGAGATTCCTTGAAAAACTGGGAATAGAACCACCATTTGTCCCAGCTATCCCTCTCCTCGGTCTATACCCAAAGGTCTTAAAAACAGCATACTACAGGGACACAGCCACATCAATGTTTATAGCAGCACAATTCACAATAGCTAAACTGTGGAACCAACCCAGATGCCCTTCAATAGATGAATGGATACCAAAAAAAATGTGGCAATAAAAGAGAATAAAATCATAGCATTTGCTGGTAAATGGATGGCATTGGAGAAGATAATGCTAAGTGACGTTAGCCAATCCCCCCAAAAAGAATTACTGAATGTTTTCTCTGATATAAGGAGGCTGATTCATAGTGGGGTAGGGAGGAGGAGCATGAGAGGAATAGATAAACTCTAGATAGGGCAGAGGGATTGGAGGGGAAAGGAGAGAGCAAGAGGTTAGCAAGGATGGTAGAATGTGATGGACATTATTGTCCAAAGTACATGTAGTTTAAAACAATATGATTTTCAGCTCTAGAATTCTGATAATGAAGAGGGATAATGTGAATTATCATATAAGTCCTGTAAATGTCTTGGATTGAATTGTTGACTCCTGACTGTTTCAATTTCAATTACTCAACAACAAAGTCATAGTATAAATGCTTGCAGCTAAAATTCATCTTAATTTATATTACAGTCATTTTGAGTTATGCATTATTGGTTTTATGTCTTTAGAATTCATATGCAATTATAAAACAAATTTTTAAATTGTAAATTAATTAAAGGTAGATGTTATAGACAGTTGCCATCAAAATCCCTTCTCCCCATTTTTTTCATGGTAATAAGATCTCATTTAGGAATATATTCAGCCAGATGAAAACATTACTTCTCAGCTTTCTGCAGAAGTATAACTATCTAGGCCTGGGATAGCTCAAAAGTAGAACACTTTCCTAGCAAGTGTAAGGCTCTGGATTTGACACTCAACACAGCAAAAACAAAACAAAAAGTAAAACTGACTGTGTGTATCCAAGTTCTTACTAGTGGACTGTGCATGGAAGAGGAATGAGTGATTCCTGCATCTCTTGCCTTCAAGGAAAAATTGTTTTTCTTCCCCTCTTTCCTTTTTCTTCTGGCTGAAAATGGCTGCAACAACTTTGATGACCCATTTAGGGGACAAAAGAGCAGACCTGTCAGCATGAGACCTTGGCTGACTGCACTTCACGCTGTGCAGCCCACCTGCCTCCCTGAGCTGCTGACTGAAAAAGGAAAGATGTGCCCTTCGGTCTGACCCCATCCACTTGGGGGCCTTTGTTGCCACAGTTCAGCCCATACCCTAACTAATCTATGTCATCCCATAGTACCTTCCTAGTTACTGCAAAAGTTTAACTTATGAGTACTAGAAAAATAAAATCTTCTTTACTTTTAGTTGCAAATTCATCTGAGGGGTTACATACTCACATTCCACTACTATGCACAATTATTATGACACTCTCTTAACAAGGATATTTCAGCCTTCAAATTTATGAGATTTTTCAAAGGAAAAAAAATGAATTGATTATGTTGAAAAGCAAAAGATTATTCCTGAATCAGTGGTTGGAAGAGTTTAATGCTCTCAGTAAGATCATAGAGTAGTATGATAAACAGACAAATAATCTTGTATGAATTATGCATAAAGAGGAAAAAAGGCGAGAAACAATTGCCCTTTGGGTTTAAGATGTGTTGTAAGTGTTGCTGAGCTGCTGAAGTACTTTGTGGCAAAGCCATGTGCCTTATTTGATACCCTAAATCAAATGCATGATCTCAAGAAGAATAAAAAAAGACATCTAGTGCCTTAGGCAAGGAACCCTGTAGTTCCCCAGAACACCGTGCTTTGCCCTGAGAGTGAGAGCCCAGCCTCTCCCATCCTTCGGCACCTTGCCCTGTGTGGCTGTTGGAACACCTTAAACTGTTACAAGCTAAATTTAAACCAAATTAATGAAGAATTATTTCTTTTAAATAGGAAAGGCACAAATGTGTGTTCTTTTTTTAATAAACTACAACAGATATGTAAATAAGATTTTAAGAAAAAAGAAGCTCATTTTTATATGACTCTCTGCATAGGTTATATCCATATTCTTTCTGCAGAGGCAATTTATTGAACTAGAGGGACATTCCTTTTCCGAAGCAGTTGCTCCCAACAACCCTAATGATTACATACTGAGACTTAAACTCAATTCAAATGAATAGATTCGACCACTTGATAACTTTGAAAACATTACATTCCCTTATAACCAAGAGTATGGGGAGAATGGGGGTCGTTTTGATGTTATATTGATAAAATTGCATAAATCTTGGCATATAGTATACATAGGACATCTGGGTTATTATTTTACTTATACAAATGGAAGACTCATACATACACTGTCTTGAACTTTGTTTTTCTAACATATCACAGAGATATTTTTAAATCATCATATTCAGATTGGCCTCATCCTTTTGAATTAAACTCACGGTGTTCAATTTATACAGATTATCACTATTCATGTAATCAATGTTGACACTTAAGTAGTTCCCAATATTTGTTATTATAGATTATTGTACAGAAATACACATGTGTGTTGACAAATGATTTCAAATATAATCAATAGTGGTAAATTCCTAACCATGCATTTATTTATAGGGTTAAAAAATATATGCCTTTCTATTGCACAGATATTACAAATTTGCCCTTTAAAAAGTTCTCAGACACACACAATCACTCATACTAGTAATTCCAACCGCTTAAGAGGCTGAAGAAGAAGGATCACTTGAGCCCAGGAATTGAGGCCAGCCTAGAAACATAGTGGGATTCCTATCACCAAAAATAAATAAATAAATAAACAAGTTATCAGAAATATATCTCCCATAACTGACGCTCTTGCCAAACGTGGTTTTTATAAGCTCATTTCGCCCAAGATATGATTAATGGATTTTGTTCCTTTCATTTGCAGAGATTAAATTATGAGTGTGCCTTAGCATCTTTTTGTAGGTTTGTAGTTAGCTGCATTCCTTTTTTGAATGGCCATGCATGTCTTCTGCCTGCTTTACTGAAAGAAAGGAGCTTCTTATATATTAAAGAAAATGGACTTTGACATTTGTTTTTAATCTTTGTTCTTATTTTTCTTTTTGGCCTTTCCTTTAACTTTATAAGTGAACACACCAATCTTTTCCTGAAGATGTGTAGTTTTGTATCTCCCTCCACTTACATACTTTTTCATTAAAAGATCATTTTATAAAATTCTTCTTATTATTCTTCTATACACAGTTTTTACATTTACTATTTTTTGAAATGGACATTAATTACCTCATATTACATAATTGATGCACTTATCTAAATGTACCAGCAGGTTTGGGCAGATAAACGTACCTAAGTGTATTGATGTGTTTAGACTGCCGTAACAAAAATACCATAGACTGTAAGTAATTTATTCATATAAATTCCTATAACATCCATTAAGGCAGTACTAATATAATATAAAGTATCACTACTTCAATACCATGTTGTTTCAAAAAGATTAAGCAAGAAACATTTGTTTCTCATGGTTTTAGGAACTGTGAAGTTTAAGATATCAATGTGTTCTGTATCTGGTGAGGAACTCTCCTCTAGATCATAGACCATCATCTCCCTGTGTCATCAAATGACAGAAAAAGGGCAAGAAACTCTCTATTCCACTCAGAGAGCTCTACCATCATGACTTAGTCACCCCCAGAAGTCCCTGCCTCCTGAGGTGTCACATTCAGAGGTAAGACTTCAGCATTAGAATTTGTGGAGAACACAAAACATTCAGTCTAGTACGCTGTGTGGAAACATAAGAAAAAGACTTTACTAATCAACTAAGGGTTATTAGAGCTATATTCTGGGTCCCCTTTAAATATCTTGGTATTTTTTAAAGCTTCAAACTGCTACTTATACATATTTGAATAACAGATACTGTAAAGCAAATGAAAAGATGATTTCTTACATCTTTACCAAAACACTCCTGACCACTGCCCTTAATGATCTAAAATATTACACATGGAGCTTCCCCAAATCAAATAGGGTTAAGTGATACTTAATTTCCTACAGGCCTTTTTTCTTTTATTCTTAAGTTAGTGATCTTTGGCAAACACAGGCAATATAATTCAGCTTATGACAGGAAACAGATGTTCAAGCCCACAGAAATTAAAATTAAGTGCTTCAAACAGCTAAAATTTTATGGCCAGATATATTATTTATATTTCCCCAAAGTAACAATAAAATTGATATGTTTCAGAACTCTTTGGGAAGATGTAAGTAGTTTATTCATATAAATTCCTATAACATCCATTAATGTAGTACTAATATAAAGTATCATTACTTCAAGAGAAAAGCATAGGCCAATTTTATGTATCATTTACACTATATAGTACAAAAATATTTTAAAAATCACATATGCAGATTTGTGCATGAAAGAAAATTATATAACTAAGGTAGGGGGACTGATTTTAATCAATAGGGGAGTCTGCTGTTTGGAGAGACCTACCAGTAATGCGAGCTTTCAGCATACACAAAATTGAACATGTACATGCTCTCTAGAGATTTACCTGAACTTGAAAACTCTAAAACAACCACATTTGTGTCACATTCGTGCTGTTTCAAAAAGATTTTCTGTCCAATAACATAAAATGAACAGACTGCTAAATTCTCATTTATTTTCCTTTTTCTTTCCTGCTTTCTCTCCTTCTTTCCCTGGTAAGCAGATATTCATGTTTTCACATATATGCATCAATCTGAGCCCCAGCTAGTGAGTCAGTACAAAGACCTAGGGGCTTGTAGTTGTGATGGTGAATTTCTCACTGTAGTTCTGGTTCAAGCAGATGCCAGCCTAGCAGCTATCTGCAGCCATTAAGGACACAAAGAGAAAAATAACCACCAATGGCTGTTGGGAAAAGCCTCATGATCTGCCAGCTGTTGTACTTCAAATGCTGCCGAAATATGAGGACAGGAGGGATAACATGAGCAAAACTCAACCATGGTGTTAGCGGGTGCCATAGGAAGAAGTTCTGTTTGAACCAGCTGGGAAAGGGCTTACACAGAGGGATATAGCAATTTTCTTTCTGAAAATTACAGAAAATGATAACTTCCATATCCTTGAAAATTAAATAAGATATGCCAAATTGGCCAAATCTCCAAGTTGCTCTCTAAATTCTGTATTTGTAGTAAGCTATCCATTATACTGGATAATGTTAATATATCATGTATTGCATGACTTGTTTTACTAGGATTATATCTCGTATACTTTTAATCAGTGATTTTTTTTCCTACTGATTAACATTTCCTGATAACTGAATTGCTGGAGGGGGGGAAGTGTCATTGTCTAGCTTCTTTAAACTGTAGGACGTAATCTAATGCTTCAAAATGTATCAGTCTGTCCAGGTTAAAAGCTCCACAAATGCATATTCATATTTTGACACTTTAGCACTGTCCACAAGGACACCAAAACTCAATTCTAGTCAAAATTTAACCAACTATTTTATAAAATTTTTGAAATCATTTTTGTCTTCTTGTAAAAACTGCTTTGAGAAATAGCAAATTACGTTCAAACATTTTGTAAATGTTATAAAATTCTGATATATCTTTTGCTTTGTAATCAACATGTAAATTATTCCATAATCTCACTTTTAAAAAATATATTGAAACCATTTTAAGTAACCCATCAATTCATAATTGGCAAAATAAGTATTGATTTGATCAAATAACTGATCATTTAAAGAATACATAATTTCATTGAATGATTAAAAAGTGAGTACACCAATAGAATATTACTCAGCCTTAGAGAAGAATGAAATTACAGCATTCACAGGTAAATGGATGGAGCTGGAGAATATTATGCTAAGTGAAATAAGCCAGTCCCAAAAAAACAAAGGCTGAATGTTCTCTCTGATACACTGATGCTGATTCATAATGGGTGTGGCTAGGGAAGAATGGAGGAACTTTAGATTAGGCAGAGGGCAGTGAGGAGAGGGGGATGGGTGTGGAAGTGGGAAGGATGGTGAAATGAGATGGACATTATTACCCCATGTACATGTATGATTGCACAACCTGTGTGGTTCTGCATCTTGTACAGCCAGAGGAATGAGAAGTTGTGTTCCATTTCTGTTCAATATGTCAAAATGCATTCTGCTGTCATGTATAACTAATTATAACAAATTTTAAAAAGAAAGAAAGAAATGCAAAAAAATGTGACTGCACTAACAGACTGAATTCATCAAAGTAGTAAAATAAATTGAGAAATAAAGGACAAGTCTAAAGACATGGATAATTTGCAGTATTTAGTACAGCAATCCCTGAATTTTAAGAATCTTTCATTTCATAACACAGTTTACTGGGCTTCCTTACTAAAATTCTAATAAAATTGTTTTCTTCTGTAATTATTTTTTCTGTAACATTATATTCAATCTTTAAATTCCTCATCCCTGTGCATCTTGTTAATCAACAGCATCATGTTTCACCAGGTATTTAATCTCAGGGAGCCAAACTCTTCTCACTACTTGGAAGTTAAAGTGGTTGAATTTGGTTTGCTCTAAAAAGGCTTTCACTCTGAAATTGTGGTGTTCTCTTCCTTTTTTGGATCTATAATTATGGAAATGTTTTGTCTTCCACTTAAATCAAGTTTGTTTTTCAAGATTATTTCATAAAACATACAGAAAATTTTCACTTTTTCTATCATTTGCAATAATTTAAATACTGAACTATGTCTCTAACATAGAATGGCACAACACAATATCCATCAAAGCTTCAGTTTCACTCCTTTTAACATCAGATTGAATCTAGTTTGAAAACAGTATTAAAAAAAAGAGCAATGACATTGGCCCAGGATCTTCTACAGCCTTAGAGCAATAAGCAAGTAATAAATTATTTTCCTTAGAAAAATGTTCTATTCCCTCAATAGAATACAATTGTACATCTATTTATACTTCTGTGGAAAAAACGTACCATCACTTTAGATTTGTCCATTTGGAACTAAAATCAGAACATAATTGTGCTATAAAGAAAACTCAATACAAAAACAGGAAGTAAAGTAGAATCTTAGCCATGTACTTAAAATGTTTAAAAATTTAGATAAATCACTAAAATATTTTTTTAATTTTTTTTTTAGTTGTAGTTGGACACAATACCTTTATATTTTTATGTGGTGCTGAGGATTGAACCCAGTGCCTCACACGTGTGAGGCAGGTGCTCTACTAATGAGCTATAGCCCCAACCCACTAAAATATTTTTTTAAATCAGTTTAATTATACTGTAGCTACAATTATTTTGCATGCCAACTATTCAGTTAAAAATTCAGCTTTAGGATCAAAGTAGATATTGAATCAATACTTTATGCAAAATCCATTAATTACAATGAGACTAAAAATATTAAAAAACAAAAATTAAACTTGTAGAATTCATTCCACAGACAACATAAAGGTATATATAAAATAATAATAGACATGTACCTTAGTTACTTGGTAAAAGCTGAAGTAAATGTTTTTAAAAAGAAAGGCACTTATACATATTGTTCCATTTATTGATGGGAAATTTTATGAGATGTGAAGGGAATTCTCTATAAGGATTCTTTATGTCCTCTACACTGGCTCTGTACTGTGTCCTGTCACATGATCACTACATTCCATATGAATATAGATCACAGCTCTTTCTGGCTCTAATGAATCACTTGTTTTCTCCCATAGTCAAGTTTGATTTCATTTTTAAAAACCGCTTCAATTTTATGCTTGCTACATACAAGTTTCTGCATAACTGTGAAGTAAAAACTTCCACTGTTATCTATCCTTCAAATCTTGAAGATATTTTTCAGTGGCTGAAGAAGAGCATTTTAGATTCATTTATAAAAGTTAAGATGGATTGAGCACTTATTATATGCCAGGATTATACTAGGCATTCTTAACAAACATCTCAATTAATAATCTCATTATCCCTATGAGGTCAGTACCAGTGCCTCCATTTTACAGGTGAGGAAACTGAGGCTCACAGTGATTACTTGGTTCAAGGTCACACTACAAATATTGAGCCAGGACCTGGATGTGAAACTGCACTAAGTGTTATTAAATTTCTAAAGATTACTGCCTACTTCTATTATTTATGATTTAGAGCTGATCTTTAAAACCATCCACATTCATTTGTATAATTAAGCTATCCTATTAACTACATTTTTCTTTAGATTTGCTTCTGGTTGATTGGGTTCACACTTACTAAAGAAGCTAACCTGATCTTGCTATTTATAATTCCACTGTGTTCACTGTCATTTTCTTGACATTTCAACTCTTATTTACTCTGTAGAAGGGAGACTTCTAAAAACCTAGTTCTCTATCTACCTGAGGAAAGTACAGAAAGAACAAAGCCTGAATAAGCTACAGAGTAAGTAATCCACTTCAGGCTAAATATGAGTCACAAGGGCAAGGACAGAAGGAAAATTTCATGGAGAAAACAAGACATTCTTCTCACCTGTAAATGCATGCCTCAGTGGGGTCTGGACACCAGGCAGCTTTGCAGGATCAAGCAAGTGCTCTTGGATCCAGACACACACGTGTGAATCTCAGCTCCAACACTTCATTTCTCAGATTCCTCATACAACAATTGGCATAGTACCAACCCCATGGGGCTAATTGGGGGATTAAATGAGTTAATAATATATAGTCACCTAAAACATTAGTCTGGACTGAGTAAACATTTCACAACATTATTACAAAAAAACGAATTCTAAAATAACTACCACATACATATTCAAAAATATGTTTGCAAGCAGACATTAGGGCGTGTAAATGATCCTGTGTTCCCAGTTATGAGTGTTGTTGATGCCTTTTGCCTTCTTCATTCCCCACTGGCACAAATACTAATAGAACTTACCAAATTCTGGACAACTGTTTATACTTGAACATCTATTTTATGTTATTTGGAGGGTTATTAGCATAATTTTACTGATTAACCCAGCCTTAGTGTATCTACCAAGAACTCTTAGGTAAAATACGGCCTCAAATACCAAACAAACACATCCTGGTGCAAATTTTCTTGTTCTCCTCCCAGGCTGAACGATTGATTGTTAAAAACAGAATCTGGCTGAATGAATGATTGTTAAAAACAGCATCTGACTATGCTGGATGTAAGCCCTAGTCTGCCACTTAAGTCCTGTGTGATCCTCATGTTACTTAAGCTCTCTTCTGTATGATGCTGACAATGATCCAATCTCAAACCAAAGTAAAATAAAACTATGGTGGGAAAACTGTCATCATGTTTACAGTTTCCTTGGCCACAGTCACCTCTAATTATCATCCTTCATTGTCCCAGCTCCTTGAAGAATCTGCTATTATCTATCAATCAAAGAGATATGAGTTTAAACTATCTGTAAATATTTGGGAATTAAATACTAACACTGGAAAGGCAAAGTTCAAGAATTATCAAACCATTCTTCCAACTCCATTTCTCCAAATACTTTTTTACATTAAATCCACATTTTGTTTTTATGAACATGCATTAATTGTACCTATTAATGGTGTATATGTAATATTTCTTTTGTGTGTGGGGGGGTGATATTTCAGCTCACACAAGCAACACACACTGGGGTCAAAGGAGGGTTCTTAACATTTCCCTCTCCTTAACATATCATTATGTTTAGGCTTTGAGCTCCTACCTTCCACATCTTAATAGGGCTGAATAGGCTATTCAGCCTATTCAGTCATCCCACTATTTTTAACTCACTCATCAACTACTCTTCCCTGTTGAAACCAGTTCCATTTAAACAAGATGGAAATGGGAGACTCTTAACTCCAACCAGAGAGAAGTTCAAAGTCATATCCCTTTCCTGCAGGGTGACAGTGTAGCAGAGAAGAGGAGGGAAAATATGAAAAAATCTCAAAAGGGTAAAACTTTCATAATGAGTTATGAGAATTGGGAAGAATGTGGCTTTTATGTATGCAAGAAGTTTATTAGGTGTCCTTCCAGTGCAATATTGGGGGTTATCTGAATCTATAAGGATCTCTGTATTTCACTCTCTTTTACCAGAATATTCTACAGCCCTAGAGAGATGGAAGTACCTATTGTAAAGTGATGGTGATGCAGATCTTCCATGCCAAAGTAATGTGAATGCTCCAGATTATGGCACTGCAGGTGAATTTGTTCATTGGATACATAAATCTCCATAAGTCTCATTCTCATTTCAGGTGGTTGCAACATGCTACTGATTCACTCCTTTATTGATGGGTAATATAAAATGTTTTCTATACATTTTATTTTATATTTATATGAAAAAAAAACCGAATTTTTCATTTTGAAAATTATCTTTTAGTTCCAAGTACAAAATTAATACAGATAATTAAAAGATTAAATTTTCTGCAGTGAGAGGTCAAGAAAGACTTCACAGAACAATTTAACTAAGAATGATAAAGAAAATGTTAATAAATTTCCCAGCAGACAAGAAAAAGGGAATTATAGATAGGGGGATAGCAGGCATGAAGACTAATAAATGAAATAATATATATTCTTTCAACACTAAGGAGTGAGAGGGTAGTTAAACCACCATTTAAAATGTCAGAAACTTTGAGTAGAAGACAAATAATTGAAATAAGAATAATTCAAGAGATGAAGCTAAAAAATGGCAAGAGTATAGTGACAACACAAAAGAAGGAAATTGTTGTGGCTTGGATGAGTAGTATCTCCCCAAAAAGCTCACATGTGAGACAAGACAGAAGTGTTCAGGGGTGAAATTGTTGGATTGTGAAAGTTGTAACCTAATCTGTGGATTAATCCACTGATGTGGGTTAATTGGTTGGTAAATGGACAGGTAAGGTGTGGAGAGAGGCCCCTCTTTAGAAAGGCCACTGGGAGTCATAGCTTTGGGGTTTATATTTTGTCCCTGAAGAGCAGGAACTATTTCTATCCTTCCTGGTTGCCATGTCCCGAGCTGCTTTTTTCCCACCATGCCCCTCTGCCATGATGTTTGGCCTCACCTCAGGCCCAGAGCAATGGTGCCAGCCATTTATGAACTGAGACCTCTGAAACTGTGAGCCAAAATAAACTTTTCCTCCTCTATGTTGTCCTTGTCAGGTCTTTTGGTCACAGCAACATAATTGCTGACCAAAACAGGCAACAAATGTATAAAAGAAGGCTAGAAAATAGCTTTTTGAAAGAGTTATATTTGTGATGAACTCTGAAAAAAATGAATGGAAATTATCTATGATAAGAAGGAATGATGGGGAAGGAATGATAGGGACTTGAAGCAGAAGACAAAATGTATGTAGGAGCATGAAACTCTTTCTGGCTAACAAAGTATTTTTCCATTAGTAAGTTGCAAATGCTAGTCCTTGGTAGAATTTTCAACTAGGAGAAAAAAGTTAAAAATAGATACTGTAGTCCTAAATTTATGCCCTAGACATGGACTATGTATAATCTGTTGCCTCAAAGTACAACTTCTAGGAAACAGACATCACACACATAAAACAAATAATTTACTTTCTTGCCGTCTAAATCAAAATGCAGTCAATTTAGTGTTTACCTCAGCATCATCAATAAATCCCCCTTTTCCTTCTATTCACTTCCCCTTCTCTCTCCCTCCATGATCAAATCCCCCATGATATTCTTGACCTTGTCTTCCTCTCTTCTCCCAATTTCCCAGTTCCTTGCTGAAGGCATGAGAGTAAATCCCTGGTACATGCTGCTGGAGAGGAATTAAGACTTTGGATTGAGATGTATACAAGATGAACAATCATTTCCCTTGCCAATATCAATTGTCTCTTTTATGATAGTTCAACACAATGTTATGTTAATAGAAGGAAAAATGGAGATGAAAAGAAATTTCTTCCACTTCACTCTTTAAAATTTCCCCCCATGCAACTATATTTATTGAATCTTAAGTCCATTATTTATTTATTCTATGTATTTATTCTGAATTCATTGTGTATGTATGGGGGTGTGTGAAAATGCTCCGTCTTTTATGCAACATTGGTATCATTACTAGTAAAATATTTTAATGTCATTTACCAGAAAATTAAATGTTACCAATTCCAAGTCAATTTTTTCCATATTTTATTGGTGCATTATTACTGTACATAATGGTACAATTTATTTCTACATATTTGTATATGCAAATGATATAACAATATAATTTGGCTGATATCATTCCCCAGTATTTCCAGTTTCCTCCTGTTTTCCATCCCCTTGGTCTCCTTCCTCTACTAATCTCCTCTTTATATTTATAAGATACCACTTTATATTCATGAGATACCACCACTATGTTTCCCCCTTTTTCCTCTCTAGCTTTCTCATAGGAGGGAAAAAATAGACCTTAACCTTGAATTTGGCTTATTTTAACATAATGTTCTAAAATATCCATTTTTATTTTTTTTTAATTTTTTATTGTGGGTTGTTCAAAACATTACAAATTTCTTGACATATCATATTCCACACTTTGATTCAAGTGGGTTATGAACTCCCACCTTCACCCCATACACAGATTGCAGAATCACATCAGTTACACATCCATTGATTTACAAATTGCCATACTAGTGTCTGTTGTGCTCCACTGCCTTTCCCTTCCTCCACCCTCCCCCCTCCCCACCTCTCCCCTCCCCTCCCCTCCTCTCTCTCTACCTCCTCCACTGTATAACCCTAAGGGTCTCCTTCCATTACCATGCAATTTCCCTTCTCTCTCCCTTTCCCTCCCACCTCTCATCCCTGTTAAATGTTAATCTTCTTCTCCTGTTCTTCGTCCCTACACTGTTCTTAGTTACTCTCCTTATATCAAAGAAGACATTTGGCATTTGTTTTTTAGGGATTGGCTAGCTTCACTTAGCATAATCTGCTCTAATGCCATCCATTTCCCTGTAAATTCTATGATTTTGTCATTTTTTAATGCAGAGTAATACTCCATTGTGTATAAATGCCACATTTTTTTTATCCATTCGTCTATTGAAGGGCATCTAGGTTGGTTCCACAGTCTTGCTATTGTGAACTGTGCTGCTATGAACATCGATGTAGCAGTGTCCCTGTAGCATGCTCTTTTTAGGTCTTTAGGGGATAGACCAAGAAGGGGAATAGCTGGGTCAAATGGTGGTTCCATTCCCAGCTTTCCAAGAAATCTCCATACTGCTTTCCAAATTGGCTGCACCAATCTGCAGTCCCACCAGCAATGTACAAGTGTACCCTTTTCCCAACATCCTCGCCAGCACTTGTTGTTGTTTGACTTCCTAATGGCTGCCAATCTTACTGGAGTGAGATGGTATCTTAGGGTGGTTTTGATTTGTATTTCTCTGACAGCTAGAGATGTTGAGCATTTTTTCATGTACTTGTTGATTGACTGTATGTCCTCCTCTGAGAAGTGTCTGTTCAGGTCCTTGGCCCATTTGTTGATTGGGTTGTTTGTTTTCTTATTGTCTAATTTTTTGAGTTCTTTGTATACTCTGGATATTAGGGCTCTATCTGAAGTGTGAGGAGTAAAGATTTGTTCCCAGGGTGTAGGCTCCCTATTTACCTCTCTTATTGTTTCTTTTGCTGAGAAAAAACTTTTTAGTTTGAGTAAGTCCCATTTGTTGATTCTAGTTATTAACTTTTGTGCTATGGGTGTCCTATTGAGGAATTTGGAGCCCGACCCCACCGACTGTAGATCGTAGCCAACTTTTTCTTCTATCAGACGGCGCGTCTCTGATTTGATATCAAGCTCCTTGATCCATTTTGAATTCACTTTTGTGCATGGCGAGAGAAAGGGATTCAGTTTCATTTTGTTGCATATGGATTTCCAGTTTTCCCAGCACCATTTGTTGAAGATGCTATCCTTCCTCCATTGCATGCTTTTAGCCCCTTTATCAAATATAAGATAGTTGTAGTTTTGTGGATTGGTTTCTGTGTCCTCTATTCTGTACCATTGGTCCACCCGCCTGTTTTGGTACCAGTACCATGCTGTTTTTGTTACTATTGCTCTGTAGTATAGTTTGAAGTCTGGTATCGCTATACTGCCTGATTCACACTTCCTGCTTAGCATTGTTTTTGCTATTCTGGGTCTTTTATTTTTCCATATGAATTTCATGATTGCTTTCTCTATTTCTACAAGAAATGCCGTTGGGATTTTGATTGGCATTGCATTAAACCTATAGAGAACTTTTGGTAATATCGCCATTTTGATGATGTTAGTTCTGCCTATCCATGAACAGGGTATATTTTTCCATCTTCTAAGATCTTCTTCTATTTCTCTCTTTAGGGTTCTGTAGTTTTCATTGTATAAGTCTTTCACTTCTTTTGTTAGGTTGATTCCCAAGTATTTTATTTTTTTTGAAGATATTTTGAATGGAGTGGTTGTCCTCATTTCCAATTCAGAGGATTTGTCGCTGATATACAGGAATGCCTTTGATTTATGCGTGTTGATTTTATATCCTGCCACTTTGCTGAATTCATTTATTAGCTCTAATAGTTTCTTTGTAGAGCCTTTTGGGTCTGCTAGGTATAGAATCATATCATCTGCAAATAGTGATAATTTAAGTTCTTCTTTTCCTATTTTTATGCCTTTAATTTCTTTCGTCTGTCTAATTGCTCTGGCCAGTGTTTCGAGAACTATGTTGAACAGAAGTGGAGAGAGAGGGCATCCCTGTCTAGTTCCAGATTTTAGAGGGAATGCCTTCAGTTTTTCTCCATTCAGAATGATGCTAGCCTGAGGCTTAGCATAGATTGCTTTTACAATATTGAGGTATGTTCCTGTTATCCCTAGTTAGATGGGTATACAGCAGAATTTTACAAAACCTTTAAAGAAGAACTAATACCAATACTTTTCAAGCTACTTCAGGAAATAGAAAAGGAGGGAGAACTTCCAAATTCATTCTATGAGGCCAACATCACCCTGATACCTAAACCAGACAAAGACACTTCAAAGAAAGAAAACTACAGACCAATATCTCTAATGAACCTAGATGCAAAAATCCTCAATAAAATTCTGGCGAATCGGATACAAAAACATATCAAAAAAATTGTACACCATGATCAAGTAGGATTCATCCCTGGGATGCAAGGCTGGTTCAATATACTGAAATCAATAAATGTTATTCACCACATCAATAGACTTAAAAATAAGAACCATATGATCATCTCGATAGATGCGGAAAAAGCATTTGACAAAGTACAGCATCCCTTTATGTTCAAAACTCTAAATATCCATTTTTAAAAAACTTCTTCAGAGAAATCTATATATATAGTAATGTTCAGGAGATCAATTCGTCATAATCCTTCAGTGCCAAAACTGTGGTCCAAATTATTAGACTTCTGGAATAAGTCTGAAAGGAAAAAATTCACTTTCAAGAAGAAGAAGAAGAAGAAGAAGAAGGAGAAGAGGAGGAGGAGGAAGAAGGGGAGGAGGAGGAGGAGGAGGAGGAGGAGGAAGCAGCTTTCAAAACCTAGGCCACGTGTTTTATGAGAGCAAAAGCATTATGCTCACTCTTCATAGTTGAAATACTGTATATTTGTAATGCCTCAGAGCCATACTCAAGCAATTTGGAATGACAAAAGTAGGAGGAAACAGTATATTTAAATGAAAAAATAAAGATAAACCAGCAAATCATGAATTCTATAATAATTGTAATGAATATTTCAAATATACATATGCTGACATGTTAAAATCACAAATTTGTCTTAAATATTTGAAATATCAGCTTGATAAACATATGAATTTTTTTTCATATTAAGCATACAAAATGGTCAAAAGGAAAAGAAATGGTATTGTCCCAAGCTCTACCAGTCCAGGACATCTAAGAGTCCATCATAAACATTAATAATTCAATGAATAAATTAAATGATGTTTTTGTTTTAACTGAAATGTGACTAATTTCTTATTGTTCCACAATGGTATTTTTAAAAATTTGTTTGGCAATTAAATTTCACTGTACATACTAATATAAGATAACATATTATCTTATCAATATGGAGTATTTTTTAGAAGACATTTTTAAGTGGACAAAATGCAGAATAGCCTATGTTAACTTTTGTTTAAGAAAAAATAAAATATATTTTTAAAATACATAAATGAGTCTGTCGTTAATAAAATAAAACATCAGTGGATAAATACAAAGTTTGACTCATAGTGGGATTGGGTGGGAGAGCATGGGAGGAATCGATGAATTCTAGATAGAGAAGAGGGATGGGAGGGGAAGGGAGAGGGCAGGGGATTAGCAAGGATGGTGGAATGTGATGGACATCATTATACAAAATACATGTATGAAGATTTAAATTAGGTGTCAACATACTTTATACACAGAGATACAAAAATTGTGGTATATATGTGTATTAAGGATTGTAATGCAAAAAAAAAAAAGAATAGCATTAGATTAGGTAGAGGGAAGTGAAAGGAGGGGAAGGCAGGGGATGTGGGGATAAGAAAGATAGTAGAATGAAACAGACATAATTACTTTATGTATGTATGTGACTGTATGACCAATGTGATTCTACAATATGTATACTCAGAAAAATGAGAAATTACATCCCATCTATGTATAATATATCAAAGTATATAGGTGCATTCTACTGTCATGTATAACTAATTAAAACAAATAAAAAAATTAAAACAATTTAAAAAATAAAATAAATCTTTCCTCCTCTAAAATAAATAAATAAATAAAGACTATAATATTTGTTACCCACAAAAAGTAGGTGAAAAAGAGCAAGAAGGATGTAGTTGGGATTGTCAGCCTTTTTCAAATACCTTCTTCATATGTTTTAGAAATATGTAATCTTCTACCTGTGAAAAAAAATCAATGAGGATGAGAAATAAATTAATAAATAAACCCAACTATATTTCAAATGAATAACACAACTTCAGGGAAGAGCAGGGAAGGGGAGCTGTAAGCCAAACATATCAGGAAAGGGAGAACAAGGTATTTTACAACACTGTCTTTCCATAGGTTACTTATTAGTTGCAAAGGAAAACAATAACAACTGCACAGTGGAGAAATCATACAATACCTTGACCACATGATCAAAATGAACATCACAAATGAGGAACTGATGGACTAGTGTAGTTTAGGACATGTTGCCCTATAAAGAATACAACCTCATTTTTTGCAATATTTTCACAGGGAATGCATAACAGTCTGTTATGAATAAACATCAGTCAAATCCAAATTGTGAAATAATCTATTTTGAAATGTGAAGTGGGATTAAACTGACCATTCTACTAATATGCAAAATTATAATGCACCAATAGAATTTTAAAAAAATTAAAATGTAAAGTGGGGTTGAGAGAAGTATATTTTTCAAAAATGTCAACATTGTAGAAGTGAAAGAAAGGCTGAGAAAGTATTTTTTTAAAGGACCTTGGAGGCATGGCAAATTCAATATCGGATCTAGGTCTAAATCTTGGGCAGAAAAGTGATATCAATGACAGTGTTGGGTCAACTGACAAAATTGAAATATAATGATAGGTTAGGAAGGCATAACGTGTTAATGTTAAGTTTGTTGAAAGTGATAACTATAATTTTGTGATGGAAGAGAATAAACTTATTCTGAGGAGAGAAAGCTTTTGTATTTTTGAGAAAAAGGCCCATGATGTCCAGAAATGGTTTTGAAATAATCAAGATAAAAATTAAATATATGTATATTTCTACATGTACACAGGAACATACACACACTGAGAGATGGCCCACTATAAGTATTCCCTGTCTCTAAAATAGTTGTAATTCTTACCACTGCTGAGGGACCTGCTAGTGCTGGAGACCAGATCAGGCCTCAGCATTCAGGGTATTCAAGTAGGCCACTCGATGGCAGGCTGATGGCAGAGATGAATGAGTAGGGAAGACTATTTGAGAATATTGGAAACCTTCTGATCTCAACTTCCCTAAAATAAAGGGTAAGAGAGTTTCTGAGATCTGGAGTGAACTAGTGGAAAAGCACTGGAGGATGTTAGGGAAAAGGTCGACCCCTGATAGTATTGAGACCTGGGAGTCATTCCTGAGTTTGCAAGTGTTTTTCTCTTTGATTAGGTCATCTGCATTTGCTAATTGGTGCCCACTGAAGTGGCACTGGGAGTCAGGGGCTTTGTCATTCCTGATGATTGCATTTCAAAAGGATGGCTCCCAGGTCCAGAAGAAAGACATTCCTGGGTTGTAAAACTGATAAGAAGCTTTTTAAAAGATTTACACATCAGGGAGGCAGTGAAAGCAATTACAATTACCAATTTTCTAAAGTAAATGCTTTAAGAGAAGGGAGGTGGGGAGTGAGGCAGACTCCTGCCTAAAGTTTATGCTCTGAACTCCCAGCAGGAGGCAGCATTTTGACTTTCATGGAATCAGAGAATATTGAGTCTCTTGGCATGGTAAACTGCTCAAAATTGCCTGAGTCCATCAGCCACAAGAAGGTAAAATAGATCAGTGCAAGGGCTGTGAAAAGCTCAGGATTCAATTGGGTCTGGTGCCTGGTGGAGCTGGGCACCCTGGTTGGTATCCTCTGGGATGTGCCTAACCCATGGCTAATATACAAGGCTGTGGTCTCAAATTCTAGTATGCATCTGTCCATGAATCAAGGGTGGAAGAAGGGTTAGTTCTTCTCACCATAATGCCTTCATGCACATTTGCAAAATTTGTGTTTTTGAACCCCCTAACCTGAGGCTTTGCCAAATTAGAGGATTTGATTCTCTGCAGGATTAGGAGAAGAAAGGGAAGGTTGGGGGGCAGGGGTATTATTTATAGGAAGAGGGAAACACTCCTATCAGAGTACCTTGAAAGATTTCCACTTAAAGCGGGGTAGGGGGAGGTGGACTGCCTCAAGCTGATAGACTAGCAAGCAGAGAAAGGGGTTCCTCTGTTAGCAGCGGCGATTAGCTCTGATTACTCCAAGATGCTGAGTGGCTACAAAACAATGGGGGCAAAGAGGAGGATGTTTCAAAGAGCATGGATTCACAGGATTGTTCCTTGGGTACTCATGCAGAGAAATAATGATGATCAGACAATCACTACCCAAGGAGGCCAAAGCTAGGGAAACCCAGAACTCTCAGGAATAAGAGCCAGGTAAATGAAGGCTTTGATTGCCAGAATGCCTCCTTGTCACATTAAGTCAGGCCAAAAATGAAGGAAATGAGACTTGGAAACAGAGGCAGGAGATAATGAATATCAGTTACACCCTTGGGACCAAGTACAGCAGATTTCATATTAGGTCCTTACAGAGGTTGCAGCTGGCTGGCATCTTGGAAGGTATTCAAGTAATGGACTTAATAGAAGGCAGGATGGTTAGGAAAGAAGCAAGAATGGGTTGTACTAGACAGCTCTCATGGTGTCACTTCAAATCCCCTGGCTCCATGTTACACTCCAGCAATCCCTACATCTCCACACTGGCTTCAAAAGGTTTTTTGCAGATACAACTCCTCAGCACCTGCCTTTTGCCTTCTCTCCTGCAGTTTCTTTTAATCACATTAACTCAGAGAGCAGGAGAGTTTATGCCTGTGAAGCCACCCTTAACGGATAAAAAGGGGTCTGATGTTTAAATGCTTTCCTTGTTCTTCCTTCACAACCTGGAAGAACAGTTTTGGGACATATTTCACAAGGCCGCTCAAAAGGCCAACTCTATTAAAGTATCCTTGTGTTACCTGTTTCTATTTCCTGCTTTACTTCCTAATTTTATTGTTCCTCCTTTTTTATCCCCCACTGGGGCAGGGGTTCACTTCCCAAATAAGCACTCACTTTGTGTACCTTTGTCTATGACTTTACCAAGTCCTCAGTAACCTAGTCCTGCTTAAGCTCTATGCACTTCATTTTTGTCATATCTATGAACAGGATATTACAAAGAGTTCTTGAGTATTAGCAGAGAATGTATGTAGAACATCTAGTACAAGATGTGGCCAAAGCAGACCCTCAATGCATGGCAATCATTATTATCCTTATTATTTCTGTCTCATTTCTGCCACAAATGCCTTTAAATTGCCTTTTCTCTGAATCATTTAGAGTGTATAGAGTACTAGAAAGTCAGAAACAAAATGATCATTAGATGTTTCTGCCCTGAGTCATTCTGACATGACACAAAGTAGTACAAATAGTGCGAACACATCTGTGGCAGACGGACATCCTTCCAACCAGTCCTACTTAATTTCTACAACAGTTTGAGGAAAGATGTGTATCAGCAAGGGTGTTAACAATTGAAGTGGAAAGAAACGGGCAGAATCCACAGTCACATGAAGAAATCTTCCTTTGATATAATGGACCCTCAACTCCTCTTTAACAGGACAGAAAGAAGGAAAAACCATGAAATGGCCACCTTATAGGGGTGAGTGAATTCAACTCATGTAAGTTTAAGAAGAAGAATTGGTAAATGAATTTAGGATGGAAAGATCGGATAAAAGTTAATGTTAGATAGAAATTATTTTTGTGAAATGAGAAAATGACCCAGGAAGTCTAAGAGCCAAGCTGAGATTGGAGACCACAAATATATGATACTAAAATGTGGGTGGTCTATGCTGACATTAAAAAACTGAAGATGAAGGCAGGATTAGGGGGATGTGACAAAATGGATCTGGGTGAATCCCTGGGTGAGAGAATACTGAAAATCAGTAAAAGTTACAAATAGGTCCACTCTTTAAGAAGTTGAGGTTTGAATTTATACTTTAATCCAGACTTCTAAAGTCTAAGAAAATGACATCAGTGTGCTTCAACGAACACTCCCCATAACACTGTCAAATGTGTGTAATTGTTAATATGGATTTAGATGGTATTTTTCCATAGCGTTAGTGCATATTTTTGAGGGCAGTGTTTGTGCAGCTTCTCACCAGAAGTTAGAAATAGAGGCCCTCACACACCAGGAAATGCCTGCAGGGCTGAAGACTGCAGCCTTCAAACTGGAGAGAAAACTTGGAAAAATAGTTGTATTGAGATTTGGACACCAAAAACAATACTGGTGATATCCTACTAAAGGTGTTAATTGAGGCTGAATCTGAAAAATTTAGAAATCCAGGGGTTTTATTGCTGTTTCCTGATGTAGTTTAATTATCTCTCTAACAAGTGAAAAATGAGGCCATACCATTATAGCTGGGGTGATATTATCTTTGAAATGAATAAGTGGACTTTACCAGCAAAAACCATTTTAGGAGCAAGATTCTAAGTTAAGAAAGGAGGCTTGATTTATGTTTTCATCTAAGATGACATGGGAAGGGCTGGATTTATCCTCCTTCCTTAAACAATTGAAAAAAAAAACTATGAAACAATAGTTCTCAAAACAATGGACATCAGGCAAAAAAAAAGAACACCTAAGACAGGCGAAAACTACATGAGCCCTATGAATCCCCCAAATTATTGCCTAGAGAGAGTTTCTAAGTTGCAGAACAGATACAGGAGTGAGGGTGGAGACCCCTTGCCTCACCACTGAAAATGGAGAGGAAGTACAGGTTGAGGCTGAGGTTGAGGCTGTTGGCCTCTGCAAGGGAGAGTACTAGAGAAGAAAGTGCTGCACAGAAAGTGTTCCAAAGATGTAAGAGGTCCCTTCTCAAGTCTTCAGCTGAGAACTGCTCAGAATATGCATGTGATGAAAGAACCCATGGTCACACTAAAAATGTAGAGAGGACAATACCCAGAACTTCTTAAGGGCACACGATAGTCCCTCCTCCCAAGGACCAGAGTGGGGAGCTTCATGAATCATGGTATAGTGAATAGAATATGCTATAGAATTTTGTTTCTGTGTTGGAGAAGCATTAGCTATACAGTATTCTAAACCCACATATCAAGATTAAAAGAACTCCAAAAAGTCAAACTCTTTCCAAGTGTATTAAATGTAAATAAGAACAAATCTCAAGAATATTTTCAGAAATACAAAAATACCCAGTAGCCAGAATCATAAACCTCACAATTCCAGGCATCCCATAAATATTACCAGGATATAAACTGGAAAATGCAACCCCAAATGAAGAAAAAAATAACTCAATTGAAACTGATCCAGAATTAATGTAAGATGATAGAAACAGTAAGCAACAACATCAAAAGAATTATTATAATGGTATTTCATAATTCAAGTAGCTAGAAGAATGAGCATATGAAGAAGGGCCATGAAGATATGAAAGATGCAAGTTTAACTTCTAAATATAAAAACTGTCATGTCTAATATGAAAAATATACTGATAGGATGAAGAGCAGATTAGACATAAGCAAAAATAGAGAGAATCAATGAAGTTGAAGACATAGCAATAGAAACTATACAAGTTGAAGTGAAACACAGAAAAAACACTGAAATAAATGAACAGAATATCAATAAACTGTGAAGCAATTTCAAGTGACTTAATATACATATAATTGGAGTTACCAAAGGAAGTGGAGGAGAGAAAATATCTGAAGAAATAATTGCTTGATTATTTTTAAATTAGGATAGTTCTATGGATCCAAGAATTTCACTGAACCTAGAGGACAAGAAATATAAATAAGAGCACTCCAAAGTACATAGTAATAAAATTGCTTAGAACTAGTGAAATATAATTTCTTACACCAGCCAGAGAAAGAAACACTATATAGAAAGACCACAGATAAGCAGACTTATCATAGAAAACCTTGGAAGCTAAACTACAATGGAACAAGATCTCTAACATAATGAAAGAAAAATATCTGCAAACCTATAAATGTATACACAGTAAAAAATATATATCCTTGAAAAACAAAGGTGAATTAAAGATTTGGGGGATACACAAAAGCAGGAGGAATCCATCACTAACAAGAGGACATTTACTTAACTAATTTTCAGAGATATTTTAAAGCTATAGTAGTCAAGTCAATTTAGTATAATTGTAGATCTATAACAATGGATACACAATAGAGAATCCATAAATATATGGTCAATTCATTTTCAATAGTGTGTAAAGGCAATTCAGTGGGATAATACAACATGGATAGGTGGCTCATCTTTGCAAGAACTTGAAGATAAATATGTAGCGTATACCTATTATTTTGATGTACTTCCTCTCATTGTTCTTAAATAAGAACAATAAAAGTCTTACTAAAAAGTTTTAAGTTTGACCTTGCTGTGCTCTGATAAATCACTAGGAAAGCCCTATCTAGCATTTGAGCCTAATTTTCCATGGGTAGAGTAAGAGGCCCTCTCCCACATGTGTGTCAACGGTGAGCTCCAGCAGAGGACATCTGTGCCCAAAGGAGTAACAATTTCTCAAGAAGTAATAGTAGTACAGGTAGCATCCTCTTAGGACAACAGGGAAGCAAATATGACGGATTATGGAACAATTTCAAGGATAGAAGTGAGAAAGCCTTCTAGGAAAGTGGTAGAAAAATATATGATGGGATATCATGACAGTGAAATGATTTTTCTTCCTTTTTTTTTAACCATCAGGCTGGTAGAAACTTTGTCATAACAATGTAGTGTATAAAAAGAAAGATAACATTGTTTTGCAGTCACAGCATGGAAAGCAAAGAAGAATGAATTAGCAACAGGAGTAATGCCAACCAGGTGCTCAGTTCCTCAATGAATATGGTTATGTTGGAGTTCAAAATATGACAGTGATGATTTACAGTGAAACACACAGATGGCATGAGACTTGCAGAGGCCAGCAAAATCTCCTTCCATATTTTCACTAAGGCCAAGTGGCAACAGATAAATAAGCTGAATGCTTCCAAAATGAAACAAGGGGAATGAGTAACTTATATTCAAAGGAGCCACAAAGAATTAGTCTCTTCAAGAAAATTCTGTTTCCCAGTTAAAGCAAACATGTGAGAACTGAATGGGCACATGTTTGTAGTGGGACTGGAACCATGCAGAGCATATTTATGTTATTACTCATTTTTTAATGATTTCAGATTAATTATTAGCCCAGACAGTAGGAATTGTTAAAATAGAAAACAGAAGTAACATGATAGCCTGTGCTAGCAAACATACCAATATTGTGAGTACAAAAGAGACACAGGAATCAAAGAAATTAATGGAGTCTACATTTTGCATGATGTCTGAGAAAAATAGAGAGGAGTGGTGAAATTACCTGTTTTGTGACTCCCTGAAGGTACTGGCTATGGTAGCTGGTATTGCCAGAGACCTAAAATCATGGGACAGAAGTTGTTAGCTATCCACCAAAACCTGTTCTCTTCTGCTTCCATAGTTATAGGGTCATGCACATGCATTTTGAAAATCCCTCTTGCAGTTGACCTGGTGGTTTAAATTTTGCCCAGTGGAATGTGAACAGAAATCATGGGTGTGCCATATGGGCAAGGACTTTTAGGAGCGGAGTGCTTCCTCCACACTTTCTTCTCTCTTCCAGCTTGTTCCCTTCACCAATTGAACTGGACAAAAATGTTACGTTCTAAAATTGGACATGTTCAAAAATGACATGTTCTAAAATCTTCAAGATGAAAAGAGCTTGGATCTCTGCATGATCACTTAGAGGAGAGTCACCTTACTTAGTCAAACACCTAATGCAAACTGTTGCATGAGCAAGAAATTAACTGATGATGTCAATTAATACATTTAATGCATTTACTACAACACCTTGTGACAATGAATGGTGCTCAAAGAATACTGTTAAGGTCTTATGAACTTGAATAGATTTTTTTTTCTTCAAACACTAAGGAGTGAATATCAATGACCTCTAAAGATACTTTCTTGCCTGAGCCAACAGTTTTCTGAAATATTTTGAGAGCTCAGTCTGACTGAACCAAAAGCAGTGTCTATTGACTTGAAGAAACCACTTCCCCAGAAAAATCTTTCAGGAGTTGACAATAAGAAAATAATTCACATCAACAATTCCTCACCTTTTGTTCTGCAGCAAAAGATGTAGTTGTTTTCTCCCTATGAGGTAGGAATATGAGAAAATATCTTTCCCATCCTTAATCTGGTAATGTTTTTGTTGGTAAGGAATAAAATGTTCATTTTTAAATAGCAGATAAGACCCTAGAGAACTAATATGAATTCACTTATTTATTCAGCAATAATTTTATGTGCTGAGCGCTGCACTACACACACACAGAACACAGATTTCAGCATGGATGAGGGCACATGAACAGATACTTGTAGTACAGTCTGAAAAGAACTCAGATGGAAAGAACAGAAGCTGAGGAAGCACATAGTTGGGGCACCTCACATGGATCTGAAGATTCCTAAAGAACTTCTTGGAGGAAGTTTCATTCAAGCTGAGAACAGAAAGACAAGTAGCAATGAGGTGCTTGAAGTCAAGGGAGGAAAAGAATGTTCCAAGAAGAGGGAAGAAGTGCCAAGACTGGAAAGCATAAAAAATGAGAAAAATCACTGAATCCGAAAAATGATCAGAAAGGATGCCAGGTATTTATTTTAACAAGTGATATATAGAAACATTTCTTGCTAGGAAAATTATATTGAAGTTGTTTTCCTTACTTGAATCTTTTTCTTTAAGTAGACACACCGTATCACTATTAATAAGGAAGAAATGTTATTTAAAAAATGAAATCCAAACCCCATATTAAATGGATGCATGAAGAAATAAGAGGGGATGTAATGCAAATAGCTTGGAGGGGAGAGAGGCAGAATCGAGTGGGATTTATGACAGATTTGACTGGATCTTGGATTCCGTTTGAAGAATTTTTCTTCTATTGTGCTGTGTATGCCACTAAGAGCTTCCAAGGAATGAGAGTGCTAACTTTGAGATAATCTCAAATTCACAGTGCATGGTTCTTGCAAAGGCCAATAGGAAACTAGCAATTTACCTGGGGATGATGGGTGTTGGGGCAGACCCAAAATGGCTATATTTAGGCTCCCTTGAGGGAGATTTGGGCAAGCTATGAATCCGGTATGTTATGGTTAGTGTGTAGTCAAGGTTATAAACACTGATTCAGCATATGTACTCAAAGTCATAAACATTTGCTTGTGACCACATGCCCACTTATGTAATCTGTTGGCAATGTGCCTTCTTTGTCTGGCCTGCAAATAAAAAAGGCCTATGGAAAGGACCCAGGGAGCCAAATGGAACTGACTGGGGGCTAAATGGAACTGGCTCAGGGCTGAAACTGAAGCTGAAGGCTGGAGGTTGCTGTCACCTCTGAATAAAGCTTGTCTAACTTCCTAACCGCATCTTGTATCTTCTTCCACCTGCTGAGCCCCAACCCTTGCTTTGCTTTCTGGGTCTGAGCTCCCTGCCTGACAGTGAGGCTCTTGAAGAGTCCACTTCACAACACAAATTTATATTCAGTTTAAATTCTCTGGCTATATGATCCTTTAAAACTACATACATCACCATCCCTACATGGTTGACAGAAGTAGCAAGTAAAGACATCTAGTTATATTTGCATTTCAGATAAACAGTGAATAATGTGAATAACTTTTAGTATAATTTTGTCTTCAATATCTGGAAGTTCCACCCACTAGGCTTGAGAAATGTCCTGGCAGTGAGTCTGGAAAGTTTCCATAAATTAAGATTTTTGCCCAATGCTTGATATGTCTTGCTTATACTACATTTCATGGTTGTCGTAAAAAAAACCACATTCCTTGTTCCTATATGTTAAAGAAATGTCCCAGACAGAGGCAGCTGGGGCTTGGTTCATAAGTTCCAGCTTGTGATTCTGCAACCTGTACACTCAGAATAATGAGAAATTATGCCCCATTTGATTCAAATGTATGATATGTCATGATGATTGTACTGTCATGTGTAACTAATTAAAACAATAAAATAATAATAATAAAGCCTTATCAAGAGGGAAAGACTGGGCCTTCTGATTCACATTTAATTCCTCAGGAGAAAGGAGAGACACGAAGCTACTTAAAGATGGCTTGCCATGCAAAACTCTCTCTTCATCTTTTGTGTTTTCTTACATGGAAGTCAGTATGCTAAAGTAATGCTCACAGGACTGTATGTGAGAGGTGGGTGTTTGCTCTTCCTTTCAGGAGCAAAGCACTGAAACAATGACATTTCAACTTGCAGCAAAAACAATGTGAATAATAGTAAAGTGGGCATGGCCTTACTCTAGACTTAAACACCCATATTAAGTTACTAGGTCTTTACAATCCACAAATGGGAAACCAGATGAGGAAACTAATCACAGAGGGCAAACAAGGACCCAATTCACACACTCTTAGTGGCAGGACCAGGTTGAGGACCTAGACCATTTGGCTCCTGAGCCTGTGCTAATTGCACCAGGCTACCTCTGAACCCAAAAGTTCATTTTGGAAGTCGCTCAAATGGACAGAAACTTGTGGAGCTGGAGGAGCCACTTTTGCAGTAGGGGTGGAGACTTGGAATTATTTAGGTCATTCCTGGAATATTTCAGTGATGACAAAATACCAGGATTACTTTCCTGATCACAAAAGCAGGAAATCCTAAACATTTGTCATATTACAGGTGACATTTGGTACTTTACATACATTATGCATTTAATTCTCGTGATCTACCAGAATCACATATCTCTCTTTTAAACGTGAAATTAAGTATTAGAAAAGTTTAAATGAATCATCACGTACTAAGTAAAAACTAGCAATAGAAATCTTAGACTCAATTCGGGACCCACTGCCTCTGGAAAATTGTTCTACAAATATAAGTCATAATTGCATTTACTTGTAGTTTCCTTTTAGAACATTTTGTTGCTTACAAGAGCTGTAGATTTTTGAGATTTTACATTCAGTACATATTGTGAATCCCTATTTTTGGACATTTGACCCCCAAAATTGAAGAGTCATTTCCTTCTCTAATTAAAGCAGGTGTGCAGTTTGAAAATGAGACTATTTTCTCTGTGATATATTATTTTAGTCATATCTGACACTTTATTGACATTGCATAAAGTAGCTTAATTTAATGAGATGAGCACAATTTAAAAGTAACATACACAGATTACCCTTGTTTATTTACATTGCAGTGTACTATGTAACACATAGATTTTTCCTAAGTTTTTGTTTAAAAAATTTTTTAAAAAACTGAATTCTGGTTATCACAAGCATATGCATGTATATATATACACATATATAAAATTATATATAGAGAACCTGACTGCTCACTCTGCTTAATACTATAAATGTATTCTTAAGAAATCCCAACTCAATAAAAGTTCTCCTATCTAATAATCCTTATAATTTAAAGCTGAGCCAAATGTGAAGGGAAGAAGTTGGAGACTAGGAATGTCAGACTTGCAGAACAGAATTATTTTTTCTACAAGAATTGAACAATATTAGGGAAATTTTTTCAATAAAATGAACACATCTTAAAATCTCCTCACAATATAGACAAAAATAAAATAAAATAAATGTATGTCAATCTCCCTTCTCTCCTTCCCTTGTTCTTCCCTTTTCCAGCTATTACTCTGTCAATTATCTGGTGTGTATTCTTCTAAATATTTTTCCAGGCATCTATATACATAGGCACATTTATCTGATGATCTAACTATTCCGTCCCTCAGTATTTATTCAAGAGAAATTAGAATGTGTGGATACATATACTTAACCACAAATATTTATAGCTGTTTTAAAAGTAATAGTCAAAAAAATTGAAATAACCTAAATTTCCATTAGAAGTTGTTAGATTAAAAAATTGTAGAGTATCTATACTCTGAAACACATCTCAGCAATAACAAGGAATGAATTGCTGATATACATGACAGTCTATTGAATCTCAAAACAATTACTTGAGCAAAAGAAAACAAAACAAAAAATAGCTACAATATGATCCCATTTATATAAAATTCTAGAAAGTGCAAGCTAATCTAGAGTGACAGAAGGTAGCAATGCTTCCCTGGAAAAAGGTAAGACATGCCATACAATGTGCATGGGAAGCTGATGTGTATGTATTTTTATATTTTCAAGTAAACAAAATGATTTTATTTAATATTTTGGTCAGACAAGTAAATACAGGCAGCAAAATCAATGAGGAATTTAAAATGAAACAAAGTTTCTTTTTGTTGTCCTTGTATTCAAAGCAGAATGAAGGTTCAATCATGACTTCTGGCACATAAGTTCCTAATTTCTTTTAGTTCCCAAACTTTTTGTCACTTATCTATTTAAAAACCAAAGCACAACACTTGGACTGATAAGGTTGAGCCTTGGACTCTGGTGCAGCAGAGATCACGGTGGCCTGTGGACAGCTTTTACCATCTGGGTAGAATTTTAACAGAACCTTCATGAAGAAATAGGATTTGGTTAAGATTTGGACATCAGAAAAGTCATATGGTTAGGTCAACTTTTATTTCCTTTCTGAATTAAAAGTCAAATTGCCTTCAAGATGAGGATGGAATGTTTGTTTGTTTGTTTGTTTTTTGATTTTTGCACAAATTAGTAGCTAAACTGGTACTGTACAATTCTGGTTCTAACCCATTTTTCCAGCCCAATTTTTAATGATCTAAAAAAAAAAAAAAAAAAAACCCTACTTTCCAGCTAGATGCATTGATTTCTACAAATGTCTCACACTTGTTTTAGAAAAAGATTTGAAAATCCTAACATAATTTAAATCACAGCTCAATATTAAAGGGCTCTCATCTGCATTAAACTATGCATAGTTTAAAACAATAAAAAAATGAGAAATTGGGCTGGGGATGTGGCTCAAGCGGTAGTGCGCATGCATGGCATGCACAGGGCGCTGGGTTCGATCCTCAGCCCCACATAAAAATAAAATAAAGATGTTGTGTCCACTGAAAACTAAAAAAAAAAAAAAAAATCATTCTCTCTCTCTCTCTCTCTCAAAAAAAAAATGAGAAATTATGTAGTTGACATTTCAGAAGGAGAATAATAGGTTAGTTTGACAGAAATACAAAAATATAGATGAGAAATGAGAAGGACAGGGCCCTCTGATACCCCAATGTAATCCAATTGATTACATGACAACATCTGGCCAGTCTCAATTGTTACAGTGTTTAGTTAATAAGAGCTTTCCATCTTTATTCTATATAACATAAACATTTTGTTGTAGTATATGATATTATTTGATCACAATTATTTGTTCTCTTGCCAATTTACTTCTCAGGCCCTAAGGTTAGGGACTTATCAAGAGACAGACTTGCCCATTAAGATGTGAGTGAAAAAATTTAAAAAAAGATGTGAGTGGAGTGAATATATCTGTCACATCTGGGTAGAAGCTGCAAATACAACTTCATCATTTGGCTTGGTTATCTTGATTCTCTGCCCTCTGACAAGAAAAAGAACTGTCTCTTGATAGAAAGTGCTCCTTCCATCTGGATCCCAGAATGAAAATATTTTGGAGCATATCCAAACCTGAACTATACAGCTATAACTTAATCCAGCTCAGTGAAACCCATAGTTAACCTAAGCCCTCATGTTATGTGAATAAGCCATGAGGTATTGGTTTTGTGTTATTGCAGTTGTAACTGACAGTTAAATTTATATTTTGTATTATTTTTGCTTTATTTTTATGGGAAAAAACTGAGAATGGCTAGATGTTGCTAAAACATAAACAAATGTTTGAGAGGCATTTATTCTCATTTAACATTAAAATGATCTATTGAAATTTTTAATTTCTCTTCATTTATTTTATATCATATGCTCATAATTTCATTGTCACTGTCTATATATATATATATATATATATATATATATATATATATATATACACACACACACACACACTTTTCCAAACTAGATTGTGATATGTATATGTGTGTGTATATATATATACACACACACACAACACACAGTTTTTCAAACTAGATTGTGATATATATATATATATATATATATATATATATATATATATATATTACAATGTTCTTTCTGTTAGTATGCCTCATGTCTGCTCTTTGAGGAACACACTATGCCTTTCTTGCAAAGCTACTTGCTAGACAAACATCCTTGAAAGGAGAGTGTGGGGGAAAAAAGTGTGGTTACTGCTTCTGATGCTACAAAATATGCTTTGGATATTTTTAAGTAGCAAATATAAGAAAATTATATATATATATATATATATAAAATTTTATATAATCTAGTTTGGAAAACTGTGATTTGCTATATTAATGTGTGGAGCTCTAAATGTGAGCAATTTTTCTTTATCTATAAATATCTGATCCATAATCTACAAAATTAGTATTTTGTTCTTTTGGTTCATTTTTCCAAAAATATTAATTTAGCTATCCTTATTAAGTCTGACCTGTTGCTTAGCTAAGAAAATTTAAGTGGCAATAAGTCCCAAAACTGTGGAACACAGATTTTATTAACAAATTCTTTATAAATGCAATCAAATGGATCTCAAAATACTCATTAATTTTTAAAGACCCAACTATTGAACAATAGTCCTTTAATATTTTTCTACAATACTAATATTAATTGACATATCACATTGTATAGAAAGTGCATATTATGTGCTTTCACCACAAAAATTACAATGTGACTTAATGAGTATGTTAATTAGCCAGTTTTCTACAATGTATGTATACTTCAAAATATTACATTGTACACACAAGGTATTACCTTCATTATTTTAAGAAGACATTTACACTATCATAAGATTAAAGATACAAATTCGTTTTGAATATTATTTTTAAGTATATGTAGAAAATACAAGAAAATAATATTGACTTCTTAATATACTTTATCAACTGTTATTTAAAATTAAATATTATCCTTTGTTTACTGTAGTTTCCTGGATGCTATATTAAAGATAAAGGACTTCATACTCACAGCCCACCAAGGATTGCGAGCCCTCAAATACTTAGCATCTGCTTCCCTTGCCCTCAAGTACCATATGTAAATAGGCCCACTGGTGTTTGCACACATCATGTTTTGCAATATAGAGGAACCCTGAGATACTCTAGATGTTTTACAATGTTAGTATGCCTCATGTCTGGCCTTTGAGGAACACATCGTGCCTTTCTTGCAAAGCTATTTGCTAGACAAACATCCTTGAAAGGAGAGTGTGGCAAAAACAAGTGTGGTTACTGCCTCTGATGCTAAATGTGCAGAATTATTATGAAGACCCTTTTCTATTTCATGGGATAATTTGAGGAGGATTGGTACTAGTTCTGCTTTGAGGGTCTGGTAGAACTCAACCAAGACTCCATCTAGTCCTGGGCTTTTCTTTGTTGTGAGGATTTTGATGGCTGATTCAATTTTATTATTTGATATTGATCTGTTTAAGTTTTCTATATTCTCATGGTTCAATTGGGTAGGTCAGATGTCTCTAGGAATATGTCGATATCTTCAAGATTTTCTAGTTTATTGGAGTATGAATTTTCAAAATAGTTTCTGATACTCCTCTCAATTTTAGTAGTGTCTGTGGTTATATTTCCTTTTTCATCTCTAATTTTTTTTTTTTTTTTTTTATTGGTTGTTCAAAACATTACACAGCTCATGACATATCATCTTCCATACATTTGATTCAAGTGGGTTATGAACTCCCATTTTTTACCCCAAATACAAGTTGCAGAATCACATCGGTTACAATTTTTTTTAATACAAGTCTTTTCTCTCTTTTGGTTACTTTGGCTAAGGGTTTGTCAATCTTGTTTGTCCTTTCAAAGAACCAACTCTTTGTTTTGTTATCTTTTGTATTGTGTTTTATTCTCAATTCCATTGCTGTTGGCTCTGACTTTAATTATTTCCTGTCTTCTACTGATTTGGGGTGTAAGTTTGTTCTTTTTCTAGGCCTTTAGATATAACATTAGATTATTTATTTGTTATCTTTCTATTTTTTAAATATATGAACTCAGTGCTATAAACTTTCCTTTTAGAACTGCCTACATAATGTCCCAGAGATTTTTATATGTTGTACCATTTTTCTCATTTATTTCTAGGAATGTTTTTTTTGTTTCTCCTTAATTTCTTCTGCTATTCATTCATCATTTGAAATGTATTACTTAATTTCAAGATGTTAGAGTGGTGTCTGTTTTTTATCTTGTCATTGATTTCTAATTTCATTTCATTATGATTGATAGCTTATGAAAGGAATTATCTCTATTTTTTATACTTGCTAAGATTTGCTTTGTGACCTAAAAATATAATCTATTTTAGAAAATGTTTCATGCCTGCTGAGAAAAAAGTGAATACAGTCATTGATGAATGACATTCTCTAGACGTCTGTTAGGACCATCTGAATAATAGTGTTTTTTTAGTTCTGAAGAATCTTAGTTTATGTCTGAATGATTTATCTAATGGTGATCAAGGTGTGTTAAAGTCATTCAATATTATTGTATTTTCTATTTGATTATTAATATTGAGGTTTTGCTTTATATGTATACATGCACCATATTTAGGGTATTTACTAATATTATCTCTCCAAACATTCTCAAGTAAATCTAAATAGACTCAAATTAATATGAAGTATCACTGAAAAAAAAATCAAAATCAATTTTTTCAAAGTATAAGAATATCTGTTAACTTGGAAGAACTTTTTTTTTTTTTTTTTTTTTTTATTGTGGGTTGTTCAAAACATTACAAATTTCTTGACATATCATATTCCACACTTTGATTCAAGTGGGTTATGAACTCCCACCTTTACCCCATACCCAGATTGCAGAATCACATCAGTTACACATCCATTGATTTACAAATTGCCATACTAGTGTCTGTTGTGCTCTGCTGCCTTTCCCATCCTCCACCCTCCCCCCTCCCCACCTCTCCCCTCCCCTCCCCTCCTCTCTCTCTACCTCCTCCACTGTATAACCCTGAGGGTCTCCTTCCATTACCATGCAATTTCCCTTCTCTCTCCCTTTCCCTCCCACCTCTCATCCCTGTTAAATGTTAATCTTCTTCTCCTGCTCTTCGTCCATACTCTGTTCTTAGTTACTCTCCTTATATCAAAGAAGACATTTGGCATTTATTTTTTAGGAATTGGCTAGCTTCACTTAGCATAATCTGCTCTAATGCCATCCATTTCCCTGTAAATTCTATGATTTTGTCATTTTTTAATGCAGAGTAATACTCCATTGTGTATAAATGCCACATTTTTTTTATCCATTCGTCTATTGAAGGGCATCTAGGTTGGTTCCACAGTCTTGCTATTGTGAACTGTGCTGCTATGAACATCGATGTAGCAGTGTCCCTGTAGCATGCCCTTTTTAGGTCTTTAGGGAATAGACCAAGAAGGGGAATAGCTGGGTCAAATGGTGGCTCCATTCCCAACTTTCCAAGAAATCTCCATACTGCTTTCCAAATTGGCTGCACCAATCTGCAGTCCCACCAGCAATGTACAAGTGTACCCTTTTCCCCACATCCTCGCCAGCACTTGTTGTTGTTTGACTTCTTAATGGCTGCCAATCTTACTGGAGTGAGATGGTATCTTAGGGTAGTTTTGATTTGCATTTCTCTGACAGCTAGAGATGTTGAACATTTTTTCATGTACTTGTTGATTGACTGTATGTCCTCCTCTGAGAAGTGTCTGTTCAGGTCCTTGGCCCATTTGTTGATTGGGTTGTTTGTTCTCTTATTGTCTAATTTTTTGAGTTCTTTGTATACTCTGGATATTAGGGCTCTATCTGAAGTGTGAGGAGTAAAGATTTGTTCCCAGGGTGTAGGCTCCCTATTTACCTCTCTTATTGTTTCTTTTGCTGAGAAAAAACTTTTTAGTTTGATTAAGTCCCATTTGTTGATTCTAGTTATTAACTTTTGTGCTATGGGTGTCCTATTGAGGAACTTGGAGCCCGACCCCACCGACTGTAGATCGTAGCCAACTTTTTCTTCTATCAGACGGCGCGTCTCTGATTTGATATCAAGCTCCTTGATCCATTTTGAATTCACTTTTGTGCATGGCGAGAGAAAGGGATTCAGTTTCATTTTGTTGCATATGGATTTCCAGTTTTCCCAGCACCATTTGTTGAAGATGCTATCCTTCCTCCATTGCATGTTTTTAGCCCCTTTATCAAATATAAGAAAGTTGTAGTTTTGTGGATTGGTTTCTGTGTCCTCTATTCTGTACCATTGGTCCACCCGCCTGTTTTGGTACCAGTACCATGCTGTTTTTGTTACTATTGCTCTGTAGTATAGTTTGAAGTCTGGTATCGCTATACCGCCTGATTCACACTAACTTGGAAGAACTTTTGAAGATGATAAATTTTTTTTCTAAATCACAGCAGAAAGAGTGATGGACTAAACTACATAAAATTTTAATATCAGTTGATGCTCATATGTGTACAAAGACAAATAAAAGATTGGGAAAATATTTGCAATGAATACGATAATAAATGATTAATACCTTTGTTATATAAAGAGATCTATTTTTAAAAGTCTCCCTGTACTTAATAATGACCAGAGATGTCACAAAAGAAGTTCAAATTAACTATTAAAATAATTAATTTTCAATAATAATCAAAGAAATCAATGTTGTTAATCAACAATGAGAAGCCATTGCTTGCCTATCAAATTAACAAGTGATTTTAAATGACATCATGAAATAAGAATATTCAGACCCTGCTGATGAAAGGTTCAAATGTTATAACTTTTCTAAATATCATAAGCTTTGTGTATAACTTTTTAAAAATATATATAGCCCATGATTAATTATTTCCTTCTTCTGGAATCCATTTCATAGAAGTTACCAACTGTACAAATGATTTTCCATTTTTAAGGAAGTCATTATAGCATTGTTTCTAAGGGTGGAAAACGGAAATCAATCAAAATTTCTAAAATAGAGAAAGAGCTGAACAAATTCTGTTAAATCTATTAGGAAGAATGGATACACATTATTTGTAATTGCCCCAAATCTTTGAGTCTTTATCAAAATTAAAGTATTTTTTCAGAAAGCTCAAAAAAAATGAAAAATTCTAGTATGAGGACTTTAAAGAATACAAATCAAAGTTTTGTGCATTCATTTTTATTTAGGTACATAAGAGAAAAATACATCTCACATATACAAAAAATCTAAAATAAATTATTCTTATTCTTTGTCTTCTAAATCTGTTTATTAAAAAGATGAAAACATTTTTCTAATACTGAAAAGTTCAATGCTTTCATGAATTAATGGTATAAATAATTAAAATTGTGAATGCTAATGCAAGCTCTACTTCATAAAACATTTGTTAAGAAAATTGTTGGTTAAAAATTGGGAAGAATTATCACTAAATTGGTGATTTTATTTACCAATTTAGTGATAATTAACATGACCACACTTCTTTAGTTACATTAACCTAACCAGTAACAAAAGACTTTCAGTATTAAAAATAAGAATATATCTAAAAGTTTTCCTCCTTGTAAAAATAATAAAATGCGATTTCGAATTAGTAAAACAATTCAGAATTTCACTTTTACAATAAAACCAAATACTTTTGAGTTCTTAACGGCACACCAGAAGTTCCATGATGTAGTAACTGAAAAACATAGGATTAAAAAATACGAAGTGTAGCAGCAGATGTTTTGAAAAACATACCTGAAATAATATCAAAAAGGAACACCAAACATTGTTATCAATAATTTTTAGTATGACCTCATGTTAAAGGAAATGCTTCCTTCCTTGTACATATCCATGATCTTGATTATAAAGGAAAGAAATTTATGTCTCACAATTCTGGAGACTGGAAAGTCCAGTACCAAGGTGCTGATGGATGTGACATCTGTGAAGCCTTGCTTTCTACTTCCAGCATGGCACCATGTTGCCGTGTCCTCTGGAGGGGGTGAACACTGTGTCTTTACACAGTAAAAGGACAGATGGAGCAGAAGGCGCTCTAAAGTCTTTTTTATGAAGTTATTAATCCCAAATGTGAGTGGAGAGCCCTTGTGACTTAATTATGTCTCCCAAGGCCAACTCTTAATATCACCACAATGGGGATTAAGTTCCAATTTGAAGGACAGGGGCACAAACATTCAAATTATATCTATCTTTTCAGAATGTTCTACAATAAACAAAATATTATTACTGAGAAATTCTAAAAATTCAAAATGTATCAGATTCAAATTTCTATTCTATGCAAAGTATGTTAATAAAGAATCACAGATTGAGAATTGAGAACCACTCTCCACTCCCCACCCCTGCTCAATTTCCTTTCCTGAAAGATTTTATGATGCCTAAAATTTTTCCATTGTTGTTTCTTCAAAATATATAAATACCTATTCAAACATATAATATCTTTAGTTTTATTTAATCAATTAAACTGAGTCATGACAGCACACTAGTAATCTCTCTGAGGTTTTATTGCAATGAGTAGAATGTAGAGCAGAAGATTCAAATGAAGGAGACAGCACTAGTGCTGAAAGACCGCCAACAATGTGATACAATAGTGAGTATTGCTTCTTCCCAATTTTAACTACAACCATCTCTGACATGCCACTCAATCATATTAAATTCCAGGATAATGAAATAGATGGTTTAGTTGCTATGCCTGCAATCATGTATTTAAAAAGATCTTATGAAAAATTATCTATGTCTACATCTATATTAATTACATTAAAAAGACAAATCATATTTCTTATTCTTTATTTTTATATGATTTACTATACTAACTAAATGCATATTAGTTATTCAACTTCTTCAAATGTAGATTTGTTTAATTATATGTATAGGCATTATTTTTTTTCCTCTTGTGGCTGTAACAAATCATCACAAATTTGGTGGCTTAAAACAACAGAATTTATTATCTTATGTGTCTGGAGATTAGAAGCCAAATCAAGGTCAAAGTGTCCTAAGATTCCAACAAGGTTTTTCCTGAGGCTTTTGGGAAGAATCTGTTCCTTTCCTCTTACAGCTCATGGCCACATCACTACAGCCTCTGCCCCTGTCACAAGGTGATCTTGTCTAAATTTGACCTCTTGTCTTCCTCCTGAAGCACCCTAATAATTACATCTACTCAGATCATACAGGTTTGTCTCCTCATCTCAATATCCTTAATTTAATCACACCTGAAAAGTCATTTTTGTTATTTAAGATTAACTGGTTAAAGCATGGCATCCTTGGGGACCATGAGTATAAATACAACAGTGAAGTATAAGTATTAACAAATCACTTGATAGTATTTTATTTATTAAAAACTGATTATAGCCAGGCACAGTGACACATGTCTACAATTCCAGCAGCTTGGGTGACTGAGGCAGGAGGATCACAATTCAAAGCCAGCCTCAGCAATTTAGTGAGTCCCTAAGCAACTTAGCAAAACTCTGACTCCAAATAAAATATAAAAGGGCTGGGGATGTGGTTCAGTGGTTGAGCACTCCTAGGTTCAATCTCCATACAAATTATAAGAAGAAGAAGAACTATAGAGGTATAAACAAGATTATATCTTTATAACTGTACTGGCGATTAAGTAAAATCTCAAATTCCTTTTCACTAGGTCATTAATCATCAATATTTTTAAATGGCATAAAATTATCATTTGGAAAGATATCCAAACTTTCTTTAATGAGTTTTTTCCAAATGTGTAAGGGAGTTTTTTCCTTTAATTTTTTTTAATTGACACATAAAGATTGTACATATTAATGCTTTACCTTTGTGTGGGGGTTTTGTTCCATGTGTGGTTTTGATGTGCATTTACATTGTATGATTTTAATCAGGTTAGGCATGTCTATCTCCTCAAGTTTTTATCATTCCTTTGCAATGAAAACTGAAAATCTCATCTTCTAGCTTTTTGAAATGTGTAGTCCATTATTGTGGTCTGTAGTCATTCTACTGTTCAATGAACATCAGAGCTCCTTGCTCCTATGGAATTGTTACTTAGCACGCATGGCTTTCTTCAGACTTTTTCCTTCTGAGTTTTTAAAAGACAATTTGAAGACTAAATGTCTATGGGTTTCAGTAATTTATTCAGTGAAGGATGTCATTTAATTAAATTGTAACTATTATAGTTGTTGTAACTCTGCCTTCAGGACCCTTTAAAAATAAGAAAAGAATCAAATTGTTTCTTCTGATTAGAAGTAAGGGAATAGCTGGAAGAGAGTGGAAAGTAAAGAGAGAATAAAATAAAGAACTCTGCAAAATTTCTAATGTGGATCTGATTTTTGTTCCTCCTGTTAGTGTCAAGCAGCCTGGGTAACAGAGAGGCCTGGATTAGTAGTTTAAGCTAAAGAAAAAGCAGTATGCATACACCCAAACTTTACAATAACCAGAAAACCCAGTGAAATTCAGGCACTGCAGAATGAACATCTCCTTCTATCACTTCTAACAGACATAGGTCAGAAAAAAAGTGAGAACATGTGGTATTTGTCTCTCTGTGCCTGACTTATTTCACTTAACATAGCTTCTTCCAATTCCATCCATGTTGTTGCAAATGATAGAATTTTACTTTTATTATTAGTATTCCATTTTGTATGTGTACTACATGTTCTTTATCCATGATTAGTTCATGGAAGTTAGGTTGTTTCCATTTTTTGTTATTGTAAATAGTGCTGCATTGAACTTGAGAGTGCAAATGTCTTTTCGACAGGCTGGTTTCATTTCCTTTGGATGTATATCCAGGAGTGGTACTGCTAGATCATATGGTACTTCTATTTCTAGTTTTTTGAGGAACTTCCATACTGTTTTCCATAATTGCTATACTAATTTACATTCCCACCAGCAGTGTGTTGAAGTTTCTCTTTCTCTGCATCCTCTTGCTGTTTCATCTAAAAATATTTTACAGCCTGTAATTAGGATATAGTTAGTCAGAAATGCTTCCATTACCCTTATTATATTTATTTTATTTGTTTTGCAGGGTTTGTATAGGGTGGGTTCTCATCTTTCCATTATCTAGGTACTGTGAACATGAGGGAAATAATAACTTATGCCGAAGACTTCAGGACAAAATCTGAGACATTCTCCAAAGCATCTGGAACTTGCACTAGAAACTTAGCAGGTGCATATATATTAAGATATGACATTTAAAAATAAACATCAGATGAAATACCTGAAGAGAAATAGCAACAGCTTTTTCGAACTTTATTCCACACCAGTATTATTAATAATAAACCCTGTCAACACAAGGATTTAGATTTTCTGCTTATGAAAAAGGGATGAACTAATAAGTCTTTAGAATACATGGTAACATTCACATGATATTGTCCATATTAGATGTGAGAAAATGTTTACAGCTTTCAGTTGGGTTGAGAACTCAAGATCTTGGTTGAGTTTTTGCTGGCCACAAAATCTCCTATTGTGCAAACAAGATCATTTCAAAGGATATTATATATATTTAATTACATATGTATATTCAATTATATATCTATACAATTTTACATATATATGTATATATATTCAATTTAGGATCTGAGTTGGTGGAATAAGATGTAGGGTAAAGAAGAAAACATTACAGCTGAATTTTGAAGGTCCAAAGATCTAGAAAGTTAGAGATATGGATTAAAAAAATGGAAGTTCAGGTGAAAGGAATACCAAGAGAAAAGGGGCAATGGTGAGAAATACCAAGTGAAAATGGAAATCACAGGGAGTTAGTTTGTTGGGTTATGGCGTATTGAAGGGCAGAGCAGATTGAAAACTGGGGAATGTTGTTCTATAGGCAGCATGAGTCAATTCTTTTTGTACAAATGCTAACAGTATCTGATCTATACTTCAGAAAGATTCATCTGTGGGTAGGCAGAATTAATATCTATGTTATTAATGAAATAATAAACACCAAGAAAAATACTGTGCATATGAGATGTCACCACACAAACATGAAACTCATAGATGCTTAATTTGGTATCCAAGATCTAAAGCAAAAAGCCTTCTACAGATCTTGGACAGAGGTTACCAAGTTACCTCCCCTATGAAGGATGATCAGATATGTGCAGCCCTGGGAGACCCCTACTGGCAACTAGGCTCTTAGATTATTCCTTATTCTACCTAAAACAATGTATGGAGAACTCACCCAATGAAAAGACCTGATTCTTCCAGCCTGGAACAATCTGTCATTTCACTAATTATAGGAGTCCAATTTGCAGAAACTATTCTTTTTGCATGAACAATAGAAGGCATATTAAACTCTCACCTAACAGCTGCTGTTCAGATATTGAGAAGAATGCCTGGCACCCAGTATATCCTAACATGTCATTACTCTGGCCCAGTCTCTTAAAAATAGCAGAGAGTCATGAGAAAATGAATCACTGATCTAAACTAAATTTTCTAAAAGTTCTAATTAAATACAATCTACTTACAATAAGCTCCTCCCCATCAACATTATGATGTTATACATTGTAAATTCCCTTCATTATAGAGGTCTACTTGAAGCCTTATTTCCTTTTCTATCTTGGAAACCAATTAATTTCTAGCATTCATTTTGTAGCACTGATTGATACTTGAAGTTGGAAACTCTCACACCATAACCTCCAGCTCATACATGAATTTGACCTCTTCTGTCTTTCTCCCACTAACCATACTCACCTAGAGAACAGATGGTGATGTGTTTCATGTGTCTCACATCCCTATTACCAAAGAGGCACTTTGGTCTTTCTCTGCTAATTGTTCTTATTGTGCTTTTCAATGTCCATTGGTAGTTATCAATGGTGCTTTAAAAATTGGTCACTAATTGTATATTGCTTATAAAGGGAAAATGTTTTACGAGTCACTTGCAGATCTTGAGAGTATTCTATGATGGGAGTTATACTAACAAAGCTAGAAATTCTAACTTCCTTGTCCTTTCACTCTAAACTAGACCACAAGGATAGCAGATTAGATGATTTTTCTATCAGCAGACCAAGTGCTGTTTTTAATTCTTTTTGCCATTTATAATCATAGGCTTTACAAATGAAGTAAAAGGAATACAGCCAGATTGCTGTTCATATGGACTATTCAGAAGCCTGAATATATTAAAATTGATGTATTCTGTTAAGTAGACATGTTATTTAATAAATTTCTGAGTCAAGTTTTACTTATTATGTTTCCCTATAATTTGGGAAACTTACAGGGGTTTGGAAAAGAGAAAGGAAAATGCAATATAATGAAGCCAAAATCGATCATTGGGGCTATTTTTGCATATCTAAAATGGAGAAATAATAATTCTGTGGATGATGATTATAATACTGGTGATAATTGCAAAGCTTTTTGGATGATTAGCTAGAAGATACTAATGATTTCTAAAAGAAATATTTCAAAATAAAATTTCATTTTTGAGACCATCTACATTTTAAAAGCAATATAATGAGACTAAAATAAAAAAAACAACCTTGAAATTTTTGTTTTTCTTAATAGATTGCAATTAAGCTTTATGATTGTTCCAGGCTTTATATGCTTCTGCTTAATTATCCTTCTCTCCTTGTCATCTGCTCTACATGTATTACCACTAAGAAAAAAATTTATATGTACAGTATAAAAATAATGGCAGTCTCTTACTCAATGCCTTCTACATGAAGACTACACAAGGTACCTTACACATGTCATCATAATAACCTTACAAAGCTGTTGCTCTTAAACCCATTTCATCTTAACTAAAAACAGGTTTGTTGAGGTTGCATGATGGTAAGTGGCAACTCCAGGATGCGAATCCAGCTCCAATGGGATTATTAGATTAATTTCTATATATGTAAAAAGATAGATTTATTACTAAATAGTATTAAATTAACACAACCTGTTTCTCGTCTTTTCCTACGTCTCCTAGTCTTTATCCCCTTGGGAAGGTGTTTTCTAGCACAACTTCTACTTCTCTACACTCTCTTTCCCCCTCATCAGCTATGAATAGTACTGTCAGCTGAAGTTCCTGTGGAGCTCTATGGACATTAGCCAGCAGAATTTAATTTAGTAATTATCAGAGCAGTTTTGTTTCTCAATAACTGGCTACATAACAGATCACTGAAAAGTTATTTTATTAATTGCGTGTGTTGGGGAGCCCACCCTCAAGTAATTCTGTTTAGTTAAGCCCAAAAGAGGCCTAAGATTCTGTCTCTGACAGAATTCTCATTTGCAGCAAGTTTGGAAACCACAGGTTAAACCAAAAGCAGACTTAAGAGTCAATATTCCCTAAGGCCAAGATTAGGAATGACTCAGCTGCACACTAGAATCACCTTTTGATATGTTTTAAATTCTGATACTCAAGACTTTGCCAGATTAATCACATCCAGATGTCTGTGGGTGGGACCTGAGATTCAGCATTTTTTAAAGCTCCCCAGGTAACTACAAGGTAGAATCAAGTAGAGACCCACTGCATTAAGGAGTGGGAATACTCAATCTGGCTTTGTTGTTTTGCTTATCTGCTGGTTCACTCTTTATTTTCCCTTGATCCACTCTTGGGAGTCAGTTGTCACCCTGAATGTGATGACATATTTATATAGTCTATAGCTCAAATGTTGCTACAGCAGTAATCAGAGAACTGGGTCTTCTGTCTCTGAGTGGCCTGTCTTCCACTGAACCAAAATATTCAAGTGTCCAAAGTTAAAATGTGTAAGAAAAATATTTCTTAATTTCATTCATTTATCCAACAGATTTTAAGCTGATTATAAACACTTTCAGTCATTCAAAGAAATGTAGATAATTTCCTATTTCTAATTTGCTTACACACATCCACACACAAACTCAGAGATATACATGCACAGAGAGTTATGCAGTCTTCCTTAAGCCAGGTGCCATGGCGCATACCTGTAATCTCAGGCAACTTGAGAAGCTGAAGAGGGAGGATCACAACTTCAGAGCCAACCCCAAAAACTTGGAAAGGCCCTAAGCAACTTAGTAAGACCCTGTCTCAAAATAAAAAAATAAAAAGGGGGCTGGGGATATAGCTCAGTTGGTAGAGTGCTTGCCTTGCTTACATAAGGCCCCGAGTTTAATTCCCAGCATCACTAAATAAATAAATAAATAAATAATAAAAGGGCTAGGGATGTGGCTCATTGGTAAAGTGCCCCTGGGTTCAATCCCCAGTACCAAAAAAAAAAAAAAAAAAGTGCTTAAAATTTTATCTTCTTATGCATTTTAGGACTGTGATGAAAAGAAGGCAGAATTGTTAGGAGCTCTAGACTCCAAATAACTTTTCCCATTTAGTCTATGTGAGATTAGACATACAGTAGATAAAATTAAAATCTCAAATATTATTAAAAGTCTACAGTGTTTTTATTGTGTTTTCTTCTATCCTGACTCCCAAAAGGCAGTAGAGGGTAAAAGCTTTAGGTTGAGTTGGGGGATAACTCAGACTCCTGAGAGAAGACATGAAACCACCACTGACGGTGACAGTGACCCTACAGAGTCAGGCAACCAAATCTGATGAGATGACAAAGAAATGAAGGACTATGAGCCATCATAATCCTGCTGGTGTTTTGTGTAACAGTTTTGAATATACTTTTTACCTAAAATGTACCCCTCACTTCTGGTTCCCCCACTTAATATATCTGAATCTTGTTCAAGGTGCTGTAAAATCACCTCAAGAGTTGAGAGTCTTTCCTTGGTTTCTGTCATAAGAACATAAAACAGGACAGCAAAAGTGTGACTGGTGATTGGGAAATAGAAAAAAATTGAAAATTATCTCCAGTTTATGTCTAAGTCAATTTAAATCAGGGGATGGGCCCAAACTCAACCAGGACAAGCTCATAGTTTTATGATCCAATTCAAAATGAGTTTTAAAACAAATTTAGAACCTAAGAGGCAATTTAATTCAAAATTCCTCTAGGCAGAAAACCAATGGGACTTTAAAACACAGAAAAATGCAAATAAAAGGACAGATTCGAGGGTAAAAATATTTTACAAGTTCCAGTGACAGGACAAAAATTCTATTTAAATATAGAAGACTAAGAAACTGACATTGTATAGCATTTTAAAAAAGAAGTACTAAATTGAAAATTAGCAGATCCTTAGAGAGATTTGGCTCTGCCAATAACTAACAGCCTTGGGCAAGTCAGAGAAAATTTTCTGGGCCTATGCTTTTTCATCCTTAGAAGAAAGGTAAGGAATAATTCGCATCTTTTACATCCTCCAAATATTTGGTCCTGTGTCTACACAGAAAACTCACACTTTGAATGGTCAGATAGTCCTAAGCATTTGATTATCTTATAAGCTAAACTGCTTTAAAATTAAATTTGATACTTATAATTCCTGCTCTCTTTAATAGACTAAAACCCAACCTGAATTCACCCTATTTAAACAGAAATTTAATAGTGCTCTGCTGAAAAGCAGGGAGTATCCAGACTTGGGAAAATGTTTCAAGGTTGAAAAAATATTTCAAAATTGTTTCTCCTTAATGCCATATCCCGCCCCCCCCCCCAAAAAAAAAGTCTTTTCATTAAAGGGACCATGAAACCAAATAACTATCCCTGGAAAGATGACATTTTACTCATTGATGAATGGCATCCTTTGAAGTTTAATGAGCATTCCATACTCTTTCCTCTTGCAACTTCTTCATTCTCTCTGAATCCCTTTTCCCACCTTCATTTGGCCTCCCAACAACAGAAAGTCTTCTCTTAACCCTCAGTTTCTTCCTAAGTCGGTAGCTCATGAAATTGTTTTTTCCATTCCTGTAAGCTTGGCCTCTTTCCTCTAATTGACTCCCTTATTTAATATCATAGAGGCTATGACTTTGCTCTACTAATGAGAAACTCATTAGCTATCTTGAGGCTTATCAGAAATTGTATGCTTATGACTTATTGTCTAATATTATAATAACTATCCAATTTTCAAATGAATAAAGACTCCTGATTTACCGTGCAACTCATAGAAGCTGAAAGGTGAATCCTACTGCGAATCTCCATTGATTTAGAATAAAGCGCTGAGAAGCTTACCATGTAATTCTATTGTAAAATACTATTGATTTACTCTATGATATATAGAAGCTCATGGTGTAACTTTATTTTGAGTCTCTTAATCAGCATGCAATAGCATGAAACTAACTGAGTCACTTTATGGTGAAACTTTTTGATTTAATATGGATCCCAGAGGATTTTGTTGTCTCTCTCTATGGTAACAAAACTTTGAATTTTACTAATCTTATGTATAACTAATTAAAACAAATTTTTTTAAAAAAAAATTAAAGTATTAATCCACTTTGAATTTTATTTAGAAGCCCTTCTGTAACCTGAGCTGTGGTGTTAACTAAACATGGACAGTAGCAAGCACCACTGTTTCTACATGGAAGTCATGAAGAAGGAACCTCAGTAGGGCATCTTCCAGTTTCAGATGTGTGCTACAAATCTTGTTTTTGCAAAAAAGAATGACATATTTCATCCTTATCAAAAATAATTAGTGCCAAAATACACAGTATAAATATGCCAAATCTGAGAGGGGAAATACCAGTGTGTTTTAGAAATACATGGAGATTGAATGTAGATTTGATTAGCCCATATTTTATTTTCTATTTTAAAAGTCTGTCATTATTCAAACTATAAAAACTACATAGTACAAAATAAAGTAAATTATTATTCTTGGATGATTTTTTTTTGCTTTTGAGAAAATAATACATTATCTTTGGTAGGATTTTCAAATTTAAAAATTACATTAAAAAATCTGTAACTTATATAAGTTGTATAAGAAGAAGCTATAACTTACCTGTTTCTTGGCATAAATATCATATTAATTTATTTTTTTTTCTAAATTTAATTATAGATATTCTTTAGGAAAGAATTTTTGTTTAAAAGGTTATCATAAATCTGTTACTCTTAGAATAAGCTTGCTTTCCTTGAAATCTAATAAAATGAGCTCTTTTCAGAAAAAATCTCAGTGTCAAACATCATTTTTTGTATATGTTAGGTTTTTATCCTTTGTATAAATTATTCAAATCTGCCTTTCTTTTAATCCTGCATATTTATCTTATATCTTATCACAAAAAAATGTATTTAGTAGTAATAAAATGAGTGAATAGAACTGCATATCAGTATTTTCTATTGTTCAAGATATTTGTCATGATATAGTGTGTTAGCAAGATTCCTTTCAACTTTACAGGCAGATGAAAGTCCTGGTATTCCTGGGATTCCTCCAGAAAGTTCCATTTGTGAATGCTGACATCTTTTTACATGTGTATAGAATATAACTGTGAATAATGATATTTACGGGACTGCTTGAATCAGATACACCCTTATATTTTCTGTCAGTCAAAGATTAAATGCCTTTGAAATCTATTGCAAGTAGTAAATTTTTAAAAATCACACTCACTCAAAGTCTTCCTTATCCTGTTTAGAGCAATGAGAAATACTGAGAATTCGAAGGAGGAAAACAAACCTAAAAACCAGAAGACATAGAGATAGAATGGCTACACCTAGACCCACTTTTATTTCTCTATGTACTTCCCACCATAACTGTCCCTAAAAAATTATTCTTTTAAGTTGTAATTCCCAACTGGGAAGGTGTCTAACTGTATAGACAAGAGTAAAGAGAAATTCATGTTGTCTCCATTGTCACAGATATTAATAATTTTTTAGTTCATCCATACATATTGAATGTATGCTTAATGAAAGCCAGGTACTATTTTAGTGGCTTTTCATGCATTTGATAATTTAATCCTCACATTAATAAGTTTTCTGAATTTTGATTGAGAGAAAAGCTAAGCACAGACATTCTTAGAAACCTTCTCAATGACTCAGTGAGTTGTAGAAGTAGAACATCAACTGAGGCCATCGAATTCCAGAGACTGTTCTATCTGACCCTACAACTAGTCATCTTCAATAAGCATAATAACCAAGTGCTTCTGCAAACTGTAGCCCTGGATTCAATCACAGCATCACAAATAAAATAAAATAAATAAATAAATTGTACTTTGTGCTTTTATGAGGAGGGTTACATCTATTATGGGAATACACTTTTGCCTGTCTCTCATTTGTGTGTGTGTGTGTGTGTGTGTGTGAGAGAGAGAGAGAGAGAGAGAGAGAGAGAGAGAGAGAGAGAGAGAGAGAGAGAATATCTAAAATTAATAACGTATTTCAGAATCCTTTACAGGAATGTGGACAAAGGCAATGTGTAAATTATGTTTTCCTGTTATGAGTACATATTCAGACATGGCTGTTTCTGTCTTATGAAAAAACTGAGCTTATTATTAAAGAGAAGCAAGAGGCATTGCCTAACTCTACCCAGTACTAAACAAAAATCACAGAAGCTCTTGATCATGCAAGAATTTTCCCTCCTGGGACAATCAGATAGTGCAATAAGGGTAAATGTACTGCTGACATTCTATTCTTAACAATAACCCAAGCCAAATAAGGTGGAAGGCATTCAATCAGAGACCATTTTTTATAGTCTCTCCCCTTCCTAAAAGGAGTAAGTGATGAAGTGAAGTGAGATCATTCACATGTCAAGAAGCTTTTAACTGTCTTCGCTGCAAACTTGATTAATAGTCATCACAGTACACCTAATAGCACTGCAGATAACATACTTTTTTTGAAGCGTGTAAAAGCCTTCCTTGGGTATTAAGAAGATATCCTAGGTGTGAGAACAGCTGTTTGGCTTCTGTTGCAGTTTAGAATAACAAACGTTAGCCCCAGGGGCACAAGAAAGGAGAAGCATGGAAGTCAAATCTTGAAAGCAGCAGAAGCCTTTGAGATTTTTTTTCCCCCTTAGATTCCAGGCTTATGAAAATCTCTGTGAACCACTGGATGGGTCTTGATCTTGCAGGACAGTGCTTCTCAAACTTAAGCATGCAGAGAAAATGCCTGGAGCACTAGTGGAATTGCACATTTCTGGGCCTGAGGATTTGCATTTCTACAAATCTCAAAGCTCAGGTGATGCTTCAGTTGCTGCAGGACTTCTCTCTGAGCCACTTTGAACAGGGATGATCTAGGGCATTCTTGCAACCACTGATTCCTGGCACTACCTCACTTTCTCACTATTTTCTCTCACACCAACAAGACAAAGAAAGAAGAGCTCTGGTAAACATGAAAAGTGCAATAGCAATGATTAACTCCTGATCAAAATGAAACAAGACCATTAGGTCACCAAATAACAGAAAGTATCCCAGACTGAATACCTGTGTATCCCTGAATGGAGGGTCCATTTTATCCCACCATTTCCATAGATCCCAATGATAACAGGTGAACTTACCAATTAAATCTTTGTTGTCTCATACTATTAAGAGAAGCAAAGAGGAGTTGAAGTAGAGTACACAAGGCATCCAATTCAAATGCTCATGCTTTCTGCAGATTTCAGTCAAGAAATTTCTTTGATCTCCACTTGACTTTATTTAGGCTTCTGTTATTCCAACTCACAGCAAAGTTTTCAGTCAAAGTTTTAATCCAATGATTAAATTATACACTCGTTTAGTGTCACATTTTTAAAGGAATGTCCAAAAGAACTTAACACAATACATTTGTGAAGCTTCTTAGCAACATGATCTAACTTTATGTGTAGTTTTCTTAAATTAAAAAAAAAAAGAGCCGGGCATTTTGGTGCCTGTAATCCCAGTGGCTTAGAAGGCTGAGGCAGGAGGATCACAAGTTTAAAGCCACCCTTAGCAATTTAGTGAGGTCCTAAGCAATTTAGCAAGACCCTGTCTCAAAATAAAAACATAAAAAGGGCTGAGGATATGGCTCAATGATTAAACACTCTGGGTTCAATCCCTGGCATCAAAAAAAAAAAAAAAAAAAAGAATTATTTTAACAAATTTGCTGTTGTGAATAAGGAAGCCACCCTCATTTAATAGATGGGTAAATTGTGGCTCAAAAAAAAAATAGGTTACTTGTTCAAGATCACATGCCAAGAGCATACAGAGATAGCAGGCCTGCTGTGAGCCTTAATGTGTGGGGTGAAGGCAAGCCATAGTTAAAGCTGCCAGTGGGCCACTGAGGCCCTTCCCTGGATAGAGGATATGGCAGAGACTGAGAGGCTTTATGGTGCCAGAAAGAGCCAAAGTGGCACTGGTTCACAGGAGGAGGGATCTAAGGGAGGCCCTGATTATATGACAAGAATAGACCGCATGTCCCACCAGCTCTCCTAGGCTGAAACCATTGATAGCTGCAGATGACCTATGACTAGGCATGAGAAGAAATTTCTCCTAAAGGGAAATCAGTGAAAATCCAAAAAATAGTAGAGGACCAGCAGTAGAGTTTTAGTTCAAAATGCTAAGGAAGAGATTATGAGTTGGACAACTGGATGAGTTGAGATCAAGGTGCCTCTAGAACATTCAAGTGCAAGTGCATTTTGAGAAATTGATTCAGCAGTCATGTGCATGTAGATAAAAATTTAAGGTGTGGGACTTACCACTGGTGCCCACTGGTTTTTCTTAACATTCCACAAGAATTCCCCCTGCCTGGCCCATCCTTATTTTAATGGCGATAGCAACCGAGTTTGTACAATGTGACTCCTCCCTTCCAGGTGACAGTTAACTGCATAAGAAATAACAAAGCCATCCAAATTGAATGAAGGAATTTGGAGTTAAGACTAAGAGTATCTCAGTTCAGATAGATTTCTTGTTGAACATAAAGGATGCACATTTCGGCTGCTGTTTCATTTTCCACCATGCCAAGAAATAAAGCAAGCCAGTCTACAGCAAGGAAGAAAGCATGATACTAGCATAAACAGAAACACAGAGATAAGAACGAGGAGGAACTATGTTTTGGATTACTTCCAGTTCTTCAGTCCCTAGTCAGAGCCATTCCTAAAACTTGTATCTAAGGTGCCAGGGTCCAGAAAACATCCTTTTATCTCTACCAAAAAAAAGAAGAAGAAGAAAAGACTCCTTCTGTTTATCAAGTTCATTTTGAGTTCTATTACTTCTAACCCAGAGTCTTAAAAAAAAGAACCATAGTATTCACAATGTATATGATGGTATGAGGACACATTTTAGAACAGGAGGACCAAGCATGGAAGGATCCTGAAAAATGGTAAACAATAAATTCCAGGCAGAAAAGCATTCACAGGAGATTGTAAGCAATCTGAGAAAGAAGAAAACCTAGAGCCTGTAGCATCTTCATTTCAAGAGAAAACCATTCCTACAAAGAGGCAGAAGTGAATGGTGTCAAATCCTGCCTGTCGACTGGTGGTGAAACATAAAGAATGAGACATGGCCCCTGGATTTAACAGGAGGCAGTTTCCTGTTAACTTTGATGAGAGCAATTGGAGTGTATTAGTGGAGGAAGAAACTAGAATGTTTAAGGCAGAGGTGAGAAGCTGTGAGGAGTAAATAGTAAGAAGTCTGATAAGGATACATAACACAACAATGAATCTGATTTTTAAAAGGAGAGAAGTGAGAAAGGCACATTGGATTAATATTTTTTTTTCTCTTGGTGTGTGTGTGTGTGTGTGTGTGTGTGTGTGTGTTATGTATCTGTGTCTGTGTGTGCTACACACATTAGATATGTCATTATGTTTAACTTCTGATGGAAAAGAAACATGCTAGACATACAGTAGAAAAGAGGTACCTGAAAAGGCCACAGGGCTGAGCTCTTGAGAGTACTGAGGACTAGGAAGAAAAGAAGAAAAGCGATGAAACTGAAGTAAGATGCCCTTTTGCTGACGGAGAATTAAGGAAGCAGGACTGCTTGACACAGCCCTGTTAGTGTTAGCTTTCTTTTCTTCTTCTTAGCCATGCTTTTTTTCCTTTTCCAAGTCCTAGAGGCATGGGATCTGATGACTCCCATCATCTTGGGGGAATGTAGTTAGAGCTGAAGAACTCTGTGGTTCAGCCAAGGCCTTGGTATTATTTGATTCATGTCACCTGCCTCTATGCTGTTTTGTTCTTCTCCTCAACACACAGATTCTGTGTTATATCCACAAACACTTACAAATATGAGTTGGAAGCTCATCATGGGAGGCAAACATGTTGTCTAGTTTTGCACCCACTTACCTCCTCAATAATTTACACAAGAATGGCTCCTAAAAATAATTATTTAATAACTAGAATAGAAATGCTACTTGTTATCTAACTTGAAAAACAATTCAGTACCGATAGTTCTTTTTCATTTCAGACATTGTCATAATTTCTAGTGACATTTTATAAAAAGTGGGTTGATGTATGTTTTTGGTGATCAGAGGAAGAACCTAGCACTTCATATAATTTTTTCAACTTGGAAATGTTTCAGTGGTTTTAATAATCTGATTCACTTAAATGACCTACAAACAAGTAGCATAATATATATTCTTCCAGCATTCTTTTCACAGGTTAAAATTTAAAATTAACCACTTCATATTTACACTACCATTTTGGTAGGGTAAAAATAAAAAAAATAAAAAGACCTTTTTTAGATTTCTTCAGACCTGTTATTCCAAATCCAATGGAAAGCCATCCAGAATTTAGGAACCCTGGACTCATTTCAGGCAGCACATAAAGCAGCTGATGTTTCCACGGTTTCACATTCCTAATGTCTCCTGAACACACCCATCAATGTCAGTCATATTATAACCTTCTTATGGTCTGTCTCCTCTCCTTTCTGATATTAAGCCTGTATTTAATATCTGTTAACCTAAATATACTCACATACAAGTCATATGATTGAAAATGTCTGTATGCTGTTAGTCTCCCTAATACATCTTCTCAATTTTCATTCATTTACGATCTGGTTATTTTCATGTTTAATAGTAGACTTTGTGATGAACATTGAGCCACCATGTGATAACTGTTCAATGGTGCATTGCTGCCCTCTAGCTTACAATTCAAAGGTTCTCTAAAGTCTGAAAATTTATTCAGAAAATCTTTTGTACATGCATGATAAATTGATGGCCATTACTTTTATGTGAATCTTAAGTTAGCAGTGCTATGAAAATTATATTTATAGAATTATTAATTTCTTCCCTTTCTAGGTGAAATTAATATGGTCAACTGAACAATATAAATTTAGAAAAAAAATCCTGTTTCAGCTCTTCTCGTGTTACCTGTAATTACAGGTTTACATGACATTTCCTAATAAGGATCTGAGTTCCAAGAATAAAGGTCACAGGTCTTACTTATGTTTGCATTTATAATTCTTATTTTTTGCAGGTGTTCTAGAATTCAGAAAATGTCAGTCAGTCAATGCATATGGTATGAGCATAATTCAATGCTATGCTTCTACAATATAATACACACACATTCATATACCTGGTCACAGTGAGAGAGAGAGATGAATACTCGTGACAATCAATGATTTATGGTTTTTATTGACCCTCAAATTTCTGCTTTTAAATGAACTTCTTTAAATTTTCTGCTTCTAGAAACCCTTGACGAAACACAATTTGTTAAGCTTGATGAGAATCATAAAAACAGAAAAGAGGAAAATAAAGGGAATCAGGGGGACAGAGAGGGGCAGGAGGGCAGGGAAATGGAAGGTACTGGGGAAAGAAATTGACCAAATTATGTTATGCACATGTATGAATATGTCACAATGAACCTCACTCTTATTTATTATGATAATGTACCAGTAACATTTATCAAATCAAAAAGGAAAAAAAGCAGAAGACAGGGTAGAATAGTATAATTTTAATTATGTAGAACCTTTCAACAATTTTCTTATACTTATGGAATTCCTCCCCCTTTGGACTCTTGTCCCAAAAGTAGAAATTAGAGCCTTACCTTTCCAGTTTCTCTTACACCAGGTGTAAAGCCTCTGCTAATTAGATGTAGTCATTAAACCATGTGGACTCCACTCTGGTCAATAACACTCCAAGGTCACAGTGTTGGCCTCCTGGCAAGGTGTGTTGGGACTGTCCTAGTAGTGCTGTTGTGCATCAGCAATGGCTGAAGATCTCTCAGGAGAAGTCAAGCATAGTTTTAAAAACGGAATTTCTAGCCTTACCAGTTTCTGTGAAATATGTATTTTTAATAAATTTCTTTCTGCTTAAAGTAGCTAAAATTTGCAAAAGCTAACTGAAAAATACTACATTAAAGGATATGCAAAGAAAAAGAACTCTTTCAAAAGGAGAAGGGAGAAAGGCAAAGAATGCCCCTAATCAAATTACTAGGAACAATTTAATGCTTATATTAGGTTTAGATTAAACAAAGGTTTATTAAGCTCCTTGAATATAGCATACATCTTGTGAGGAGAGCTTTCTCATTTACTGCATTATTTGATGTTCTATATAATTTTCTGAGAAAGGTATGTGTGTTTTATTAAAAGAGATTTAAGACTCGGAGAAGCAAAGTGTTGAAAGAATTGGAATCAAATACAGGTTGACACTCTTTCAGTATTACGGTCTCTGTGCTGTTCAAAATGCCATCACTACAGAGCCCCAGCAGTCTATTACATACTTAAAATCATGATCAGTCCACCCTGATTTCTGAGGTTTTCTTTTTTTCCATTTTTTTTTTACTTCACTAAAGTGGGATTCTTTGTAATATATTCATATAGGCACACAGTATAATTTGGTCAATTTCCTTCCCCGATACTTTCCATTTCCCTCCATCCTTTCCCATCCCCTGTTGCCCTTCCTTTTCCCTCTTTCTGTTTTCCATGACCCAGACCAAGTTTATCAAATTGTGTTTCCTCAAGAGTTTGTAGAAACAGAGAACCTTTAGGATCAATAAAAACTACAAACCATTGTCATGCTGTGTTCATCTCTGTCTCTCAGGGTCTCTGGTATATGAACGTGTGTGTGTGTGTGTGTGTGTGTGTGTGTTATACTCTAGAAGCACAGCACTGAATTATGCTTACACCATTTGCATTGATTGATTGGTTTTTCCAGATTTCTAAAACACCTGCAAAAAATAAGAGGTATCAACACAAATATAAGTAAGACTTGTGACCGTTATTCTTTGAACTCACATCCTTATGAGGAAATGTCATGTAAACTTGTAATTATAGGTAACAAGAGAAGAGCGCTAACAGAAAGTTATTATACACATAGGTAAAATCTGGAGATAAAAGTTCTAATACCTATAATAGGAAACACAAGATTAAAGGTATTGTCCAATAATACCTATATCATAAACATTTTGGTAAATCAGCTTTGTTAACAGCTGAATGGAGGTATGTCAATAGACTGCTCTGTGTTGCTGATAAGTGCAGGCTTTACCACATGCTTTTGATTTTTATTCATATTAAAGTTTTTAGATCTCTTATTGCCTTCAAAATCATCATTTCAGCTTTTATTGTTATTCAGACACTATAAAATGAAATTTTATATTATAAAATGTCCTTGAAAACAGCAACTTCTTACTATGACACTAATGTTTTAGTTTCTAGTCTTAAAACATTATCGTTTTTAATTTACATTTCTTATGTATACTCATTTAATAAACAACTTTAAATTCAGTAATCACATTTTCCCCTAAGCTTTGATTAGAACAATTATGGTAAATGAAAATAAGAAAGTAATTTCTGTAAAGAGATTCGAAAAGCATCCTTTTCAAGCCATAAAGCAGCGTTCCAAATAGTTTGTTCAGTATTAGGCCTACAAAAATATACATTCTGTTCTGTGTAAGAAACACAGATCTAAAACTTTTTCTTGTCTGCTTATTGTCTTTGTCTTGGTCTCCCCTAGGATTGTAGCCAAGGATTAGCATACAAAAGGTGCTCAATAAATGCTATTGAATGAATGTTCCTTAGACCTCAATGACAGGCAGCTTGTGAACAGATAAGAGACATAGAAAACCAGAAAAACAGTTAACTGAACTTTTACATCTACCTAACCCACTTTTTCTTTGACCCTAATCTCTCTTATGCCAATCCTTACTTTTGGCTTGCTTTAGAGAACAAGAACTTATATCAACACACACCTACCTGAAATCTATGAAGACAGCCACACCCACTTTTGCTATAAACTGATTTGTAATATATAACTGAACATTTTCTACTCACTACCAAACACTCAATAGAGATGTAGTATTCCCAATTATGTGATTTCCTCACACTGGCATCCTGAGTAATTGTGTTTTCAGAGTTATACTAATAATGTATAAGGAAAGGGAAATAAAGGCTACAAATGCTGTAATTAACAGAGTTTTTTATAGCATCTTTTATTCATGGAGGCAAAAACAAGCCAAAGCACTAGACAGTTTTCTTGAAGGCCTATAAACTATGAAGCAGTCTATATAGCTCTATTATGGTGAGAGATAATAAAATATTTTTGCATGAGTGGATCCCTCTGATTAACTCAAATTCTCCTCTCCAGGAGTAGAAAGATTGTAGAAACAATCTTTCATGGTTCTTATATCTTTATTCTTTCATCTCCAAATCCCTCAAATATGCTGTGCATACATATGTACACACTCATTCACACAAGCAAGAAAAAGGGCGTTTATTTTCAAGGAACAAAAAACCAACAAAGAAAAAGATAAATAAATCAATAAATCCACAATTCCAGTCAAAAGAAGAAGAGGAAGAGAAAGAAGGAGGAGGAGGAGAAGAAGAAGAAGATAAAGAAGAAGAAAGGAAGAGGAAGGAAGAAAGAAGAAAGGAAAAGAAGAAGAGGAAGAAGGGAGAAGAAACAAAAGAGAAAGAGGAAGAAGAAGAAGAGGAGGAGGAGGAGGAGGAAGAAGAAGAAGAAAGGGAAGGGAAACGGGAAGGGAAGGAGGAGGAATCACTGCATCTTAAAGGAGATAGAAGTTTGTTCCTCTTTCAGGTAAAAATCAGGTAAGTCAAACTCAGCTCAAGCAAGCAGAGCTTCCACCTCATTACTCCACCTTCTGGAGGGAATCACTCAGTCACACCAGCTGCAGGCAAATCAACGAAAAGGGTAAAGACAAAGAAGGAAAGGCAAGGTACACCACATCTGTCCTTCAAGGACATTTCCTGGAGCTTCCAAACAATACTTCCACCTACATTTCTGGCTTAAACCTGATAATATGACCACATTCAGCCTCAATAAAAGTTCAAAAATATCATTTTATTTTCATAATGTCTTCCCAACTGAACATACTGAAGTTCTACTGAGAACAGAAGGAAAATGAAAATTGACTGACAACGAGAAAGCTGCCATGAGGTACCTCCTTAAACCTCCCAAGAAGAATTGTGTGCAATTTCATGCTCAGAGATTTCAGGACCGATGCCTTTTCTTCTGCACACAAACTACATTACCTTTCTCACTACTTCTTCCACCCATGAACTTTATTCTTGTATTTCCAAATATTCTTGTGCCTCAAAGGAGAAGAGAGGTGAGCAATTAGTGAAGGGCAGGCCCAACTTTCACTATTTAAGCTACTAAGAATTTTAATAGGAGGAACTGAGCCAAATTCTAGTGCTCTGCTTGTGTGTTTCCCATCTAAATTGAGACCACAGTCAGCTTTAATTGAACATAAAAATCTCCTGTTTAATCCAAAGCAGTGCAAGAGTGTTTTCATTTGGTAATAAATAAATTTTGGACTTTTTCCCAAAAGATGCTAAACTTTAGTGCTAGTTGCAAAACCATCACATTCAAACAAAGGCCTGGAACATTTAATATTCTCTGGAGAAATATCAGTCACTATGGAAAACAGAATTGGTAATTTAAATATAAACTTAAGCTGCAAACATAGCCCTGGTTAGCTAGGCAGTTGTTCTCACACTCCATAGAGCACAGGAAGTTTCAGAGAATTATAGAGTTTCCAAAAATGAAGCAGGGCTAGAGATGTAGCTCAGCAGCTGAGCATGTCCAGCATGTATGAAGCCCTGGGTTCAATCTGAGCACTAAAGAAAAAAAAAGAAGAAGCAAAGCAAGCAGATCGTAAACACACACACACACACACACACACACACACACACACAATCTTTTATGGATTGGGCTTCTTTATGAGACATTGTTTAAAGAAAGGCTTTGGTCATTTTTAAAATCTGACCTCATGATTGCCAGCCCTAATTCTATTTCTTCTGGATTTGATTCCTGGGATCATCATAACCTTCAGATCTCTAAACCTTTCAAGACCTAGTGGATCAAGTTGAAAAGAAAAGAGACATGTAAAAACTTCTACTGACTTGTCATCATGACATATTTTGCCATGTTTATTTAATGTACTTAGAAAACATATAATGATGCTTGCAACTATATCCTTAATATGTCTTGATTAGTCAGATTATATTAACATATTTTTCTCCCAGGCCGTCACAACCCAAGTGTAGACTTGAAATTATTCCCTTATTTTTTTAGTCATTTAAATTGTTTCCTTTTGTTTACATCTTTTTTTTATGTGTAAATGTATTTATTGTCCCCAAACTGAATATGCCTTTGTAGGTCAGCATAACACAGAGGAAATGATGACTAACTGACAAGAGCTGGTTCAATTTGCATCTTGGAGTTTCACTGCAACTTTATTGCTTCTATGTTATCAGAATCCTCTCAGCAGTATCAACTATCAAATATTTCATGGGGACAAAAAAGAGTGAATGAATTTGTAGTCTTGTTAATTACAAAAGCTCAATCTTTTCTTCTAGATAGATCAACTACTTAAGTCATGATATCATCTCTAAAGCAATAGGTCTATTCTAAATAAAATACTCTAAGAATTTATTTCTCTCAGCATCTGTTTCTTCATTTTCCAACTCGTATTTCTTCATGGCAACAAAATAGCGAATGAAAGTTTCCCCTAGAGCTTCTCTCAGACATTGATCTTCCTCCAGTGCCACAAGGGCATCTTCCAGTTTCAAAGGGATCTCTGAAGGTTTTAACTGAGAAAGGTCTGTGCCCTCATCTGGACCAACCAAAGCGCCATCACTGTTCTGCAGTCCGTCCAAGCCTGCAGCTATAGTCGCAGCCAGCACCAGGTAAGGGTTTGCTGTTGCTGAGCCTAGTTTATTTTCTATCCGGGTGCCTTTCTCGCCATGGCACTTGATATTAAAGGCACAGCTGTTATCGTTGTAGCCCCACGTTGTAGGCACACTCTCCTTCAGGTCTTTACTTTCCTTGGAATAACGCTTTCGGCAGCTAACAGCAGGCGCCATCAGGCAGCTGAGAGCAGCAGAATGCTTCAGAAGACCTGTCAACCATTTTTTCCCAGTGACCGTGAGCTGTTCAGTTCCAGAACTGTTGCAGAACATGTTTCTCTTCCCATCCATGTCCCAGACACTATGAGACAAGATTCCCGAATTGCAGAATCCAGTCTCAATGAAAAAGCTGGCGATGTAATTATACTTCCTTGCCACTTCTTTGACACCTGTTCTGAGGGTAAATGCATTATCAGCTGAACTAATGCCAAATTCTGGCAGAAAACAGATTTCCATGTGACCAGGTCTAGTAGAAGAGGAAAAGCTCTCGACATTGGCCCCAGTATGATATAAGCCATCCACGAGTTCCTGCATGAAGGGCTGGTCATGATTATTTAGTAATGTTGAAGCAGGGAAAGATATGGTCTTTGAATTGATAACTTCGGGCACACCAAAAATGCAAAAATCATAGATGAAGGCAGAGAGCAGGGAAAAACCGGAGTCCTGCAGCTGCTGCAGCTGCCTCTTTGCGATATACCTTGGAGAGGTCAGCAAAGGTTCCCCAGTCACAGTGAAGGTGTCACATATCACTCGCGCAGTTCTTTCTGCCCATGGCAAAACTCGAAAGGTTGATAACTCCGGCATCAGGACTATGTCACTATTAAAACAGGTGGCTCTTATGTGATTCACTTCATTGTCCTTCAGATTAGGCATCAATTCAAGATAACCTCGAGGCATGAAAACACCATGGGTCACTTTTTCCTAAAAAAGGAAGAGGATAAATTAACTCGGTTTTGAAACTTGAACACAAAAAGTCTGAGAAAGAGCCATGCTAATGACAAATATACACATATATTTACCATATTTATATATAGTATACACACACATATGTTTAACATCTGCTTACACTAACTCAGTATCATCAGATACATTTTAAATATTTCAGAATACATCCCCCAAAGGCACTTTTATAAGTAATTCTTAATATTTTAAGACTTGAAAGTTTTATATGCTTGCTCATTGGTTATAAATGCTATAAACATTTATAAATAAATGGTGTTATGATAAAGAAAATCTCTTTATAGGAAAAGACAAAGATAAAAGACTCTGGAAATATTTTAAATTATCATAATCAAAAGTACTCTGTAAAGAACTTTTTATTTTATAGTATAGTTGCTAAAACCTCAGAAAAGGCTTTATTTTGATTTACTTATTCTATATATTAAATTATATATGATTTAATTTAGACAAAATTTAATATAATTATATAATATATAATATATTATAATTTAATTTATATATAATTAATTAATGTTTTTATTGTATATACTTAGGGTATACAGTGTGATAACTCCACATATGTGTAAATGTGTCCTAATCAAACTAGGGTAATTAATGTTTCTATCTCCTTAGCATTACTTTATGTTTGGAGCCTTCAAGCATGTCTCTTCTAATTATTCACAAAACATAAAAGGTTATTATGAACTATAATCACCTTACTATGCTGTACAACTATAGAACTTTTGATTCCTGTCTGTTTTGTTACCCATTATTCAACCTCTATCCGCACTCCCTCCACTTTTCCCAGTCTGTAGTAAACATTATTCTAGAGAGCGCAGACATAGAACAACATTTTTTCAGTATCCACATACAGAGAGAACATGTGGTATTTGTCTTTTTTGTTTGTTTGTTTGACTTACTTCACTTAATATAATGTCCTCCAGATCCATCCATTTTGCAGCAAATGACAGGATAGAATTCGATTTATGGCTGAATAGTACTCCATTGGTATCTATATTACTTTTATTTATCCATTCATCAATTTTGTGGAATCTAGGTTAATTCCATATCTTAGCTATTATGAATTATGCAGCAATAAATAGGTCAACCACATAATCCAGCTATCTCACTTCAGCATATATATCCAAAGAAAATATTCTCACATCGAAGAGATACCTGCATTGCCATGTTTATGGCTTATTCTATTATAATCCCCTGAGTTAACAATTCTCAAAATTCTACAGTAAAGATCCTCAACCTTTGTCATAGAACTGAACACAGTCAGACCTACAGCACACAGGACAGTTGTCTAATACAGAGGAGCCAAGTCATCTGACAGTTTCACTCCTCTCTTTATTCATTTTTACAACCCACTTAAGAATTAACTACCTCACTGTCTCACAGAATCCCAGAAACCCTATCAGTTACTATGGACCTATATCTCCAAAGTTATAGTTGCCAAAATGTTGTAGCCTTCTAATCAGTATGAACTGGGTGTCAGCAGATCTGGCCTCTGGCCATAGCTTTTTTATTAATTACTGAAGTGAAACTAGGTAACTTAGTGGACTATGTGCTTCAGCTTCCCTGTCTATAAAACATAAGTGTTCAACTGGATGATTGCTAAGGCACTTCTAGCCATATATCTCTGGGATTCAGTGGTTTTCACCATTTAACTTTTGCTCTGTGCCAGTCAACATGGAAGTGATGAGGTTATAAAGTTGAACAGACATATAAAACAATTTCTGGAAATTGTGTAGAAATTCCAACAATTCTTCATATGCTAATAATTACATCAATGGGTAGAGAATAGTTCCTGGCTATAAAATATGATTTTCATGAAGTAATGAGCATCACAAGGTTATTAAAACATGTAATATTCTGCAAAGGAGACCATTTCCTTATGTTATTCCCAAATCTCAAAAAGCATGGCTACCAAGGAGGGCTGGTGCTAGCAGCAGTAATCTACTGTTCCACTTTTATCCCAGTACCAAGCACATGGCAAATTCTCCAAAAAATATGGCACCATTTTATCCTAGGTTCCCCTTTTGGCCTTTTAAAAACTATTTAACAGGTTTTTTTTTCTTTATTTTTAAGAGATGATTTGTTTTTCTCAAAAAAAATCAATATTTTTATTTAATAAAAAAATACTGAGTTCAAATGAAGAATAAAAGGATATTTTAAAGCTGAGCTGGAGGCAGTAGGTGTATGGGGAAAAAAGAACTGAGCTGGAACTGCAGACTCACATACTGTGACCCTGAGCCACTGCCTCCTTCACTCTCCACTGTCTCTGCACATACTTTCAAATGCCAACTGACTTGGCTGATCCAAATGTGCTTTTACCAGCAATAAAGTTGAGTGAACTAAGCATCTTTGGTGCCTATTTAACTTTGCAAATTACTCAAGAACATATGCACATTAATATTTTGTGCACATGCGTGCAACCCCCCCCCCCCACACACACACATATGCACATAAACATTATGGAATCTTAGAACGCTCCCATATGGACTCCTCAATTTAAATTTGCACTGCAAAAAATAATGTTATTTCCCTGCTTGTCTACTTTTTAGTTTGAACATCTTATATTAGTTCTGTGTGTATCTAAAATGAGGGATAATGAATTTTATTCATGAAACTTCTAAGACTTGTTGCAATTTAAATTTGTGTTTGTACTCACTTCACTGTGAACAGTGGAGAAAAGTTGATTACCACTTCATTCCAACAGTCCTTTACAAACATGTGGAACAGTAAAAGTCACATATTCTTCAGGCTATTTAATCTGTATTTTCCTGAACACTCTTCTAGCACTCTCATTTTTTTATTCTTTTTTGAATATGCTGAATTTAAACTCTTTCCCATCTTTTTTGGGAAATATGTAAATACACATGAATGTATCTTGTTCATGATAATAAATTATCTTAAGTTTTGTTTAGAGATATAAAAAAGATATTCTATAAAGCATGAGGACAACTTCACAGTTCAATATAGATCACTCTGAACTCAATAAAAATTCTTGTAGAATAATTCAAAACCCTGTGGCAATCAAAATTTGGACCCCAATGAAGGTCACCAATTTAAATAAACCAAGAATTAGTTCTAGGGCAGTATGTTCTATTTTGATTAGATCAAAGATAGAACGAACCCACATAATTTAATTTTAAAAAAAACTATTTGATAGAACAAAGATAGTATGAACTGGTTGTAAGGTTAAAATGTGCTTATGCTTGTAAAACAGTTATCCCAGTACCAAGCACATGGCAAATTCTCCAAAAAAATATAGACACCATTTTATCCTCGGTTCCCCTTTTGGCCTTTTAAAAACTATTTAACAGTTTTGGTTTTTTTCCTTAATTCTTACGAGATGATTTGTTTTTCTCAAAAAAAATCAATATTTTTATTTAATAAAAAAATACTGAGCTCAAATGAAGAATAAAAGGACATTTTAAAGCTGAGCTGGAGGCAGTAGGTGCAGTGGGGAAAAAAGAATTGAGCTGGACGTGCAGACTTACATACTAACATCCTCACTCTGTTGCTGCCTGTCTGCATAATTTTTAGAAAGATTTTCTTAACTTTTCTGGGCCTCATTTTCTTCGTCTATAAATAAAAAATGGATTATATTATCTTTCTACACTTTCCTAGTCTAATAATTTTCAAATTGATATTTTTTGTCCACAAATAGGAAAGATGTTTTAAAATTCCTTTTCTAAAGAGCTAAATTACTTTTTACTAAGCCCTGAGCAGACTCAAATTATTGACACCACACTTGATCTAATGAGTTTCCCATGCATAATTGTGTGGAAAATATTGTTTAGACCAGCTTGCATAAATGAATCTGTTTCTAATGTCTATTCCTTAATAAATTTTGCAAAACAAATTATTTATCTTAAATTACAAATATTCATGATATAAATATTCATTATGATTTATATCTTTGAAAGTTCCAAAATGAATGTCAGATGTTTTCTAAAAAATGTGTGTATACTCTGATTGTTAAGTGAGAATAAAATAATAAAAACTAGATAATAAAATAAGAAAGTGAATTATTAGGAAATGAAGAATAAATCTATCAATTGAGAGGCTGTATTATGAGTTATACCAAAATTCCCATGACACACAGACTTTTTCCTAGCTGAACTCCATTAAAAAAGTGGTTGTGATATGTGGGCATAGAACAAAAAATTGGAAATATTTTCCATAGTAGTTTGAAAAACAAGAGGTCAATTTATTTTTATGTCCAGCACATCAGTCTTCAGCAAATGTAAGCAGCACGTTGAGTTATATTTTGTAAGTGTGTTCCATTGAAAAACTACAGCAATATTCTAAATATGTAGCTTGCCACTAATGGAATAAATGATTAGAATTTGACCTCCCCCCAAAAAAAGCTGAGTAGCAAACAGTTTTATACTGAGGTCTGGCAAGTGGCTGAAGTGCCAGTTTCAGTCTCTTATTGACTGAAAGAGATACATATGCATCATCTTCTGGACCTGCCTATGGCAAATTTCACATTTTGTTATCAAAATTAACTAGCAGGTGTCCTTAACTGAATAAAGAAGAAAAAATATTTTGCAGTCAAATAAGTACAAAGAATTTCTTGAGAAACAAATGTTTTGTTTGTTTGTTTGCAATATATGGATAGAACACAGGGGTTCTCTACCACTCAGTTACCTCCCCAGCCCTTTTTATTTTTTGAGACAGGGTCTTGCTAACTTGCTGAAGCTGGCTTTAAACTTGTAATCCTCCTGCCTCAGCTTTCAGAGTTGGTGGTATTGTAGGCTTGCTCTGATGGGTTCTTAAGAAACAGCTTTGAGCCTGTTGGAATCTTTCAAACTGGATTTTTAAGATATACCAATTTTCTTAACATAAGCAAAATAAGAAAAATTATAATTTAATATTAAAATAATAAAAATATGACATACTTAAAAATACTTAAACTTGGAGGATACTTACCTCTATACTTTCTTAAATACTATTGAATGATACCCCTTCCTAAGAAACATAGTGAAATATTACAACAAATCAATCATTAAAATAGACATATGAGCCAGGCACAGTGGAACCTCTCTGTGATCAGCAACAGGAAGATAGCAAACTTGAAGCCTGTCTGAGCATCTTAGTTAGACTCTGTCTCAAAAAAAATAAAAATAAAAATGGCTGAGACTGTGGCTCAGCAGTAGAGTACCCCTGGGTTCACTCCCCAGTACAGAAAAAAACAATTTTTAAAAAAAATCTGGGGATGAAGTTCAGTGTGAAAGCATCCCTAGGTTCAATCCCCAGAATAGAAAAATAAATAAACCAACAAGCATGTGGTATAAACTAACCATTAAAAAAACTTAGAAAGTTTTGAAATATATCCCCAAATGCAATGTTTCTTGATATCACTATTTTCAAGAACTTAATATACATTAAGTCATCCAATAACAATGGGGCATTTTCTTATCAGAGTTAGAGCTAAAAGGGATATTCTTTTTATCTAGCAAATTCTTTCTATTTAATCATTTTTTCCCTTTCATATTTGCTCTTGGGTCTTCTGTTGCAATTTTCTCATGTCAAATAAAATATAATCTTTATAATTGCAGTAAGAAGAGAAAAGATAATTCTGTGGAGGGAAATTATTCCAGGCAGAAGGACTAAAATTACCAGTCTTAATTAGTTTTGTGCTTCTATTGGATAAAAGGAATTGTTGTTCGAAAGCTGAGAGTATATGTTCAGCTCCTTGGGGGACAATAACGTGTTTGGATAGAGACAAGGAAAAGCAAAATAAATTATTGGTTTTCAGCTTCAATTGCTGTGTGGGTTACAAGAAAATAAGGACAAGTAATAAGGACCATTTGCTTGTTAATGGTCATGAAATTACATTCAATCCTAATTTTGTGTAAAACTCACTTGGAAAAAGTGTGCAGGGATACTCTTAGATCTGGACACACCATGCAGGTCTGTTGCTTCAAATCTCACAAACTGGAGGTGATTTTTGGCCATCTCTTGTTTAATGTGTTTGATTCTAGAAGAAAGCTGAGGTGTAGTCAAAATTTGAGTGTTGTCCCTGTTGCGATCTGTAAAAATAAAGAAGGCTCTAAGTCACTCCATCATGATAAACTGAGAAGCTAACTAGAGACAAGAGAACAAGGAACTAGTCATTATGAGGGTTAGCAAAATGTAACCATCATGTGAGTCGTGTCTTAACCTTTCTTACCCTGCTTTTTGCCATATTCCCAAGAACCTTGTGTCTAAACAGCATTTAAAAAATGATTTACCAGTTAGGACTAGGTTAAATGAACATAAAGTCTGCATAAGGATATAGCATTATCATATGTAGGTACTTACTGAAAATTTCTTTGCTTATGGAAATTAGAACATATTTGCATAACTGGATAGTATTGGCACCATAAAAGTCTGTATATCATTGAATAATTTGGGGTCTTCCAGAATTACCTGATATTACTTAAATTAAAAGTTCTTGTATGAGCTAAGATAAAATTATTGTTTGTTTAAATTTATTTCCTGTGGCTTTGTTTGGTTGGTTTTTTGTTTTGTCTGTATTGGTGTTTTTTTTTTTTTTCACCTGAATCCATATCTCTGTCAAATCTAAAATTTGTTTAAATAAGCAACAAAAGCTTTTTAAGAATGAGAGTATAGATGAAAAATCTAAATTGCATACTTAGTTTTAAAATTAGAAACATAATAAAATATTCTTTTCAAAGCTATTAAGATAGTCTGCAAATTCTAAAACTTCAGAGCTACAGAAGACTGGAGATAAATCCTCTAACCTGACCGATTCATCATCTTGAGTCCCAGAGGGGCACAATGAGATCCCCAAGTCACATTTTCAGTTCATTGCCAAGATGAAAACTAGAATCTGGGCTTCTTGACTCCTCACGGGGGGCTCATTACCACAAAATGAATGAATATGTCTACAGCACATAATACACATTATAAATGTTAGTTACTGACAGAACTTGTGGGAGGCACCACAGAGTATATTGGTTCAGCCCATCTGCCTCCTTTCAAATCCTGCCTTTGCCTGGCAACTTTCTTATCCTCTCTGTGCCTCTGCTTTCTCATAGATAAAATATTACCTACTTCATAAGCTTGTTATGAGGATTAAACAAGTTACTTAACAGTTACTGGCAGACCGTAAGCACCATGTAAGTGCTACTTAAACACATAAAGTGAGCACAATTACTCCAACCCTAGTAAATGACACTGTGATCATGCCTGCATTTGAACACCCGTCAATCTGTCACATGGCTGACATTGAACAGCAATAATTTTACAGTGATACCTGAGTATCCTTTTCAAGGTATAATTAGGCTTTAAAAATAAGCATAAAATTGACAGTTTAAAAACAGATTAAGTAGATTTTAAATACATGAAGCATGAGGAAAACAAATTACTGGTTCCACCTATGCAAATATATCAGAGATAATGTCCTGTCACTGATATGTTTGGCTACTCTGAGACTCCTGAGGCTTTATAACTACCTTCCATTTAACACAAACAATTAAGTTGTAGCAATTACAATGTTTCATGCTAAATTAACAATTGCTGTGTTCCCAGCTTATTCTGAAATTTTGGGTGAATAGCCCAACTTGAATAATGCTTCTTAAATAAAATTTATAAGCATTTTAAAATGCAGAAATTTCCAAATTCTCAGTGTTCTAAACATAATAAACAATTATATATAAGCTATAAAGAAGGCATCTTTAAAGGAAAAAAGTAATTTTACAGGTTCTCCAGTAATAGGATGATAGGTAATCTTATTAGTTATTTGCCTTACATATATCTTCTAAATTTTCTACAACAACTAAGAATATTTTAAAATAAGAAAAATATACAGACACTAGGATGGATTTGTTTTTAAATCACCACATAGCTTTCATACTGGATTTCATACCGGATATGTATATCTAGGAAGCATCCAGAAAAAGTCCTACCCTCATAAAATGTTAAATTACCTAACATTGGCACAATAGGCAATAAACATGCCAGCACGTGTAAGTGAGAAGATTTTGTAATCTGGAAGAGCTAAAAAAAATGAACAGTTATTAATTCTGTGAGCCTTGATCAAAATGTAGGTAGCAACTTCCAATTCACTTTAATGCTCCAACTTGCCCTGAGGCTGGTCAGTGAGTATATGTATTAGTTTGCTAGAGCTGCACAGCAAATATTTCTGATCATATGACAGAAGTTTGATTTTTCATAATTCTGGAGGGTAGAAGTTGAAGATCAAAGTTATTAGTGGAGCTGCATCTTCTGAGGC